>NC_092320.1:701950-776950 GCF_036785885.1 Coffea arabica | reverse complement strand
GAAAAGGGGTTTCTAAAAACGCATAGGCATGCACACTCGAAAATTTTATAGGCTACAATTCAAATTAAGGGTGTTATGCTGTTAATGAAGCTAGATTCCATTTGGTGCAAATTTTTAGTGCAAGGGCTTGGTTGATACAAATCAAAGGGTGAATTGGCGATGGTTGAAACAGTTCTTGGACGTATGGACGGAAGGGCCTTTTTGGGATACCACACAAGCAGAGGCTGTGGTTTCTTTGGTGGGTGGGACTGCATAACATAGATAGATACGAGAGGGTGGCAAATCCAAGCTCTGTCGTTGGTTGGAAATCCAAGAGGCTGGCTTTCTTTCTTCACCCGAGTCAGAAGTCAGGAATACAACAGAACAGAGTGGCGTGATTACGCGGTATGTCAACTTTAAAGTTGCCGGCTTTTGAAGGTTTCTCGCAGGTCAACTTTAGTAACGAAAAAGTCTGAGTTTCTCAGTCATCGGAAAAAAAAAAAGATTACGCGGTATGTCCAAACGAAAGGTCAAAAACCATTTACAGAGTTTTCCAAGCTCACCTAAATAATCATTATGGATTACTCTTTCTTTTTAAAAGTCATTACTGCTTACTTCATTTATGAAGGAGACATGGACCAAAGCTTTATTACTACTCCCTCCGTCGCGTTTACTTAGTCTTGATTTTTTTTTCACACAAATTAAGAAAGTGTAATTAATTTGATTGGAAACATAAATTTAGATTAATAATTTCCTAAAATACCCTTATGCTAATAACGAAGAGTGCATTGAAAAAGCTCAATGTATTCAATGTAATGGATTAGTATTTAATAACAATGTATTAATAACAAGATATTTAATAAGGGTATTGTAGACAATTTGAAAGATCATTACATTTTTTAATGGGAAAGTGGACTACAATTTGGGACAGACCAAAAAGGAAAACAAGACTATCAAAGTGGGACGGAGGGAGTATTAGTTTTCGAAACAACACGAGGTTGTCAAATTTCTTGCTCTAGCATCATGTTTGGTTGGTTCCTCAATAACATGTTTGGACAATGAATTATTTGTCAAAAAACCGCCCCTAATTTTTTTTTTTTTTTTTTTTAAATGCAGTTTAGTTTTCAAGTTCCATGCACGTACAAACTAGAAAATGAGGGAATGCGAGTTAGACTCTTCGACAATGCTGCTATTACGATGATTTCCTGTTGTCGATATTTTTCTTTAACATTTTTGACAGAATAACCAAAGGCTACAATGTCTGCACGCGTAGCGGTGGCAGAACACCAATTAATAATACAGATATTATCACAACGCCGGTACTATTGCATATAAATATCAGTGAAATATGCGTCAAGGTTGGTGATTCAGTTAAAAACCATGAAATGTAATTTTTTTTTTTTGTTCTGATATGGAAACTGAACAGCTAAATATGATCCCAGATAATCCTGCATTAAAGAAGCAACACTTGTATTTTACTTAAATCTAGAACTAATAAATAACTTTTGATAAGCAGTAGGACTATGTTGTTCACCGTCTACACGGGTGTTTTAAGAATATAAGCGGAATTTCTGTCATTCCCTACTTACAAACAAGGGGTCTGATGATCATATTGAGAAGATTGTTTGAGCCTGTCCTCAAAGATAGGTAACTCGAATTTTACCCAACACAAAATAGAAAGAAAAAATCATAAAAATACCTCCACGAAATAGCTGAGGGACTGCACTTATAATGGACTGAGAGAGTCTGCACATTGCAGCTATGTATGAAATCCTACTAACTCTCGAGTTACAGCTTCATTCCCCTAGTATCTTTCGCATGCTAATACCTTTACAAGGGCTTCTTTCCTTGCGAGCTCAGGACTTGGTTCTGGGAACGAGTTCGAGGAAGATATCTGAGGCGTGGGGAAAAACGTAGCTCTTGCTTCTTCGGAGCAACTGGCTTTCTCTTGACACCGTGACTGCGTCTATCATTGCTGGCGACATCACCTAGACCATCACAATAATTTAATTTTCAAGAACCACAATGAAATCCACAAAACAAAAATACTCGCTGGATAGGTCAACGATCAACTCAACATGTGTTTTGTGTCAACTACTCTGAGACAAAAGACGGTAAACACTGAACGCCCATGGGGAGTGCAGGTTTTGTGGAAGTACAAAGGTTCGCCGTGACAGAGTGTAGCAAACTTTCATCATGCATATGTTTGCTTATAAGCAAAACATCTATATCAATTATATGATAAAATTAGATCTAGGAAAACTAGATTTGATTAGTGATGAGTTCCATTGCACAACATAACTCAAGTTCCTTGAGAATACCTTCGATGTCTTGTATGGTCCTCACAAGAGATGACTTTTGCAGTTGCCTACATCTTTCCCTGTCATGAGTAGAAGAAATCCCATTTTGAAGGGTTGTAGGGATTGCATTTTCTGCCTCTGATGCATTGCTCTCTGAGACGTTATCACCATTATGGATATCTATTTTGACACAATCAGATAACCTGCTTTCCTCAAATGTTTTGTGAGATTCCACATTATTGTTTTCAGTCTTTCCACGAACTGCAGAGCGTGTCAATCTTCTTGAGTTGTTTAAAGTCAGCATTCCTGCAGCACAGCTTTTCTTCACAAAATGGTTACTCTTATAGATCCCCGTATTGGCTTCTGGATCCGTAAATTTGTGAGTAATGGTTGAGGCAGTCTCAGCATCAATAGGAGAAACAACAGTTTTCTGATCTTGTGCCAAAGCACTTCCCCGTACTAATGATGGATTTTCTTTAATCACATTATTAGCCTCAGCAACAACTTTTTCCTCTGCTTTACGAACTGCTGAACGAGTGAACCTTCTTGTGTTCATTGAAGGCATCGGTTTTTGCCCAGCAATAAAGGCCATATCAACATTTTTACAAGACGCCTCGGAGCTTCTCTGTTTTGCTGAGCAAGAAAGTGTACTTCCAGCAGCCACATCCAGGTTCTTCTTTGGGGAAACATTGGCAACGGAATCAACAGTCTGTGGGCGGCATTCCTCATTTTTGCTCTCTTGTTTCATTTCTTCAGTTGATGCATCAACAATTTTAGGTTCCCTGGTGGCTTCCTTGGATGGAAAGAGTGTCTTTACAATGTTCTCGTATTTTGGGACTAATGTAGCAGTTTTACCATCTGTTTCAAAGGGAAAGCCATCATCCATAGAATAGGGGTTATTCGCAAAAGAATCATAAAAAGTGATGCTCTAATCAGTAACACCTAATTGAGGTCCTAATACTTTTCCTTCCTTGAGAGCGGGTGAACAATCCAGTACCTTGAGAACATTTTGACATCAATGAAGCAAGAGCAGCACATCCAGCAATCGGATTTGGATTGAGAGGAGTCCTAGATGCATCAAACTCTTGAGCAGGTGATGAGCCTTTGTCATTGATCTCCTTCATGTGATTCATAAAAGAAGGCAGCTGGATGCTTGAATCACTTGCATTCAATTCAGAAATTGCTTTGCATTGAGCTTGGCCCTTGAAATCGACTGCAAAAATAGCTGAAAGCATGAATGACTAGATGATAGCCCATAGTGACACATAAGCCCGCAACTACATGCCCAATTCGGGTTCCATGCATCCCTTCAATAAGGCTTTGTATGAGAAGACCAATCAGACTAAGTTGGATCATACGGGAGAATCAGTTTTGCAAGGTTGTGGTCAACAGGGAATGATAATGCATAATTCATTTTGATTACTCTTGCATACATTAAATGTACTAAATAATACAGGCTTAACCAGCAAGATGGTAGAAAAGAACTTTTCACTATGTGCAATATAAGTAAAAACTTTATGTACCCAAAGGACAATAGAGTAGGAGCTTACTGGTCAAATAAGATAATTTTTATATACCCCAAAGGAATATAGCAGAAACATACTGGTCACATTAAGATACTTGGCCTTAAATATAAAGAGAAGTCACCACATAAGGTAGTACGTCACCGTCAATAAGGTTTTCTGAAACTTTAATACCTGAAGAATCAGCTGCATTACTTATATCTTCTATTTGCTTTTCTAGTTGGAGAACATCTCTTTCGTAGTCCATGCCCTTGAGTACAGTAGGTAATGGTGAAATAGTGCAATGATTTGGTGTTGTCAGACTACTAAAGAAAGCAACAATTGTAGGATGAAGAGTGATGCATTCGGCAGACATTTTCATGATTGCAGAAGACGGAATTGTTGCAGTTTCTCCTTCACGTCCATGGTGAATCCATCTGACCACAAACATACATCTGCAATGGATCTTCTTTGAGTGTCTTACACGTAGTGGCTGCATAGCAAGGACGATTAAGCAGTTTGCGGTCTGTTTAATATTTATTAAAAAAAAAAGAACTACCATTTCACAGACCTTATACTAAACTGCAACCTTGAAAGTGCTCAGCAGAAGACTATGAATCTATTTATTAGCTTTGGAAATCTAAAAATGAGATAAAAATTAACCCAAAAATGGTCCAGCGACATTTGAGTTGGAACAAAAATGAAGGTACCTTTTCTACTTGAGCATCAAAGAAGAGGCTCTTAGGTGGTGACTTCCTGGTGGCAAGAACACGATCTCCTTCTCGCAGGAGAGAGCATTCATCTCCATGTAAGGGAGTAGATCGAATGCGAAGACGAGAAAGCGCTTCTTCTTTAGTTACAATACAATCGTCAGTGTCATTGGTCCCATATTCCACAATGAGACCAACACCACTGGAGCTGCAGAACCAAAAGAGCTAGAGTGAGCTTTGATATTGTGAGAAATTAAATAAAAGCAATCGCAAAAGAGTCCTAGCGGAAAGCAAGCAGAGGGGGTCTTAATATTTCTAAATAGTCACGGCGCCGATCAAGCGCCATTAACCATCCATGCTCCTCCCTTGATTTAGCCCCCCGCACTTATGATTCATCTCTATTCACAGCACGGCAGCAGGACAATACTCGTTTCGATTCCAACACTCCTCAATTTTTTGAATAGAATATCGATAACACAGGAGCAGATACACTTGCGGTACAGAAGACAACCCCAAAAAAAATAAAATAAATAAAAATAAACCGCATTATTAAAAATAAATAAAAGATTCGCTTTTCTTTTCTCTTGATAATTCCTAATATTCAATAAAAATGAACGAGGCAATATATCACATTACTCTTCATCGTGAACCTCGAAATAATATAATATTTGCTGGAGTAATAATTAAGTAGTAATTATCAACTTAATGACATTATTAATGCGGAGAAGCAAAGCAAGAAGGGGAAGAAAATAATCACAAACACCTAAAATGGACAAATTGCGTACTGGTACTAGTACTGAAACATTGTTTGCATTGATCATGTACCGGGAAATAGGACATGCATTGTCTCCTCCGGAAGCAGAAGCGACCAAAGGACTTCAGTTGAAATACTTTTCTTTTCTTCTTTTTTTTTTTTTAAAGATTCTGGGCAAAAAAAATCCAAGTTACCGAAGTGAGACTCTGCAAGGATGCCATGAGAAGTCGTGTTTGCGCATGGCTTCGAGTTCGAGCTCCATCTCGACACGTCGTCGTTGTCGGTGATTTTGTTGTCGTCCCCGGCGGCCCCTGGATGATTTGGGGCTGGGCGCTGGCGTATGCGTATCCATTGTACACTTACACTTTGGCGTGATCGGCGAAGGATGCTCGAGTCGAGTCTGGACAGTGGGGAGCTCTCCTCTTTGAGAGTATCGTTTCTGTATTTATAACACTTTTTTTTTATAAAAAAAAAAGTAGAAATACATATTACTAGTTAGTAAAAGGTAAACAGTCCTTCCTTTATAATTATCAATTTCTAATTTTGGTGCTTACTTAAAAATGTGCAATTTGGCTTAGGACTGGCGGCTAAATCACATCTTAAGGTAGAAGGTAAAAGACTTACTTAACGTTCAAGAATTAACATCTAGCAATCGTTTTTTTTTTTTAAAAAAAGGAGTAACAGAGAGCAATCAATTTGATAAACAAAAAAAAAAAATTAACCAATTGGTACACTACTAAATACTAAATAGGAGTATTATGTAGCGGTGCAATTACTACTCTTTTTAGAACTACATAGCTTGGATTTATTTGCGTCTCCCGTGTTGAAAATGAATGTGTTGGATGATTTGGCAGGGAAAGTGTAAATGAGAAGTTCTCGAATTGAATATTTTCAATTACACTATTAAAATTTAAAGAGTAAAAAACAGTTTCCCTCCCTCAACAAAAAAGTAAATTTAAAAAAAAAAACTTATCTAGTGAGACTCATCAAAAAAATTTAACTATCTTATCAGTAACTTTTACGTAACACTAGAATTAAACGCTTGTGATACTTGAATGCATTTTGAAGCCGCATGATGCCTTGTTGATTCTTGAAGGCCTAATTGTTGTTGGCTGTAAATATGGTCACGGTTTAAGTCTGAATTGGAACTAAACTAGAATTGAAATAACAATTTATTGAATCAAATGGAAACCATGACAAAAGGTTGCAAGTCAGATTCATAAAAAAAAAAAAAAAAAGAATTAAAGTCGGAATCGACATTTTTGGAACTGGGACTAGAGCTGTTAAGCGTAACGAGCTACTCGAAAGCTCGTTAAGGCTCGGATCGATAAGGCTCGAGCTCGGCTCGTTAATTTCAATTAACGAGCCGAGCTCGAGCTCGATAAATACTCGTTGAGTTATCGAGCCGAGTAAGCTCGAACTCGATTCTTTATCGAGTAGCTCGGTTGAGCTCGACAAAGAAGGATATTTGTGTCATTTTAGCAGTCAACAAGTAGAAATTTGGACTAGGGTTGATATTGCATCGTCTCATACTCTCATTCTTCATTTCTGCCTCTCCCTCTCCGCTGCACGCCGCAACCAGTAACCCACAGCCGCACCCACAGGCCACAGCCCCGCAACGCCGCAGCTCCTCAACCCTGCAACCCTGCAGCCCGGATCTGGATCAACCCTGCAACCCCGCAGCTCCGCAACCCTGCCAGCCCCGCAACACCGCAACCCGCAACCAGTAACCCACAGCCGCACCCACAGCCCCGCAACCCCCGCAGCCCCGCAACACCGCAACCCCGCAACCCCCGCAGCCCTGCAACACCGCAACCCCGCAGCCCGCAACCCCGCAACACCGTAACCTCGCACTCCACAGCAAGCCGCACTCCACAGCTGCAACCCACATCAACCTCTGCCTCCACTGCCGCCCACAGCCTCTGTTTTCTGCCATTAACAACCCCGTCCACGGCCAGGGCCAAAACCAGTCCAATTTGACTGGTTTCTCTAATCCTTCGTGATTTTTGGTAAGTTTCATCTCTTTTCGTAGGTTAATTGTACTGAATGACAAGAGTTAATGTCTTCCTTTGAAAGGTGCACTTATAGATTTGCAAGATTTCTGTGAGTTGTTGTGACATTAGCTGTGAACAATGATAGGAGATCTGTAAATGAACATTTTATCTGCTCGTGTCGTATGTATTTCTTTTTCTTAGACTTTTTACAGGTATTCTGTGATGGGCGGCATTGAAATATTGACAATAGGGACATGAAGTTTTGCTGTTTTTCCAGAGGCAGTTTAATAGCAACTTATGCTCTTTAATCTTTGTCGCATGATGGTTGCCCTTAGAGATTAGGTAGAAGATTTTGAGAAACACAACCAAGCCAACCAAAGAACTATTTGCTAATTTTATGAACCGCAATTTTCGTTAACACCACCAGAAAGCATTTGTACCATTAGAGTTGGAGTTGCTAAAGTTCTGGAGTAGCAACCCTGGTAAATTACTTGATTTTGAAAGTTTTTGTTTGCAAGTGTCATCTCTTTATGATTAGAAGTGTGTAAGGATTACCCTCTGGCATTTGTTAAAAAATTTGACTGCAGTTGGAAGATCTATGTTGAATTATGCCGATTTAGTTGCCGCAATATCTGAGTTAAACACACTATGTTAAACTTCTGCAGGTTGTCAGCTTTATTTTTCGACTGCTGTGGGCATTTCTTTTCTTTTTTTTGTATCCAAAATTCAGAGGCTAAATGCAGGCTTTGATCCTTAAGACATCCTTAAGACATCCATAACTGCGATCTTCATTTTAACTTTCTTGTTTTCGTTTTGTAGGAACCACTCGATGTTTCCGAATCATCTACAATTGAAGAAATTGATCTTCCGGACATTTGAAGGCTGTTTTCTGGAATATGTGATGCTGTTTCTTGTGATTTGTAAAGCTGGACTTGTGAAGCTGTACTTTTTCTTGTGATTTCTGAAGGGGTTGTACTTTTTCTTGTCAGGTGTTTGAAGTTGGACAATTTTTAAGCTATGTAGCAGTGTTTTACATGGTTATTTGGCTGTAGTTTGTGCGTTTATTTGGCTGGACAAAACCTGTTATGGTATATTGGCTCTTATGAATGTTGTTTCATATGGAATTAGACTGTAGTTTGTGTATTTGTTGACTGCAGCCCTGGAGTTTGTGTTGTATGGATCATGGATGTTATGGTCTTATTTGTCTTGGATGAAATGTGGTTAGAGTTTGTGTATTGTTGAATGTGAATGGCATTGGTTGCCAATCCTAATATTTTTTGTTGATTTTGGATAGCCTAAATCTGGATATGTTGGAGCAGGACTTCGTAAATAACTGATTGTTGAATTTTGAAATCGAGCCTCAAAATCGAGTCTCGAGCTTCGAACTCGAGTCTAAAATCGAGCCTCGAGCCTCGAGCCTCGAACTCGAGCCTCGAGCTCGGATAGATATTTCGAGCTCGAGCTCGAGCTCGTCCGAGCCTGGCTCGTTTATGATAAACGAGTCGAGCTCGAGCTCGAGTTCGAGTCACATTTCCTTTTTTCGAGTCGAGTCGAGTTCGAGTGCGTATTATGGCTCGTTAGCGCTATCGAGCGAGCTCGAGCTTGGCTCGAATTCGTCACGAGTCGAGCTCGGCGTTCAGATACTCGGCTCGACTCGGCTCGATTAACAGCACTAACTGGGACCATCTATTTTAAGAATATATATATATATATATATATATATATATATATATATATATAGGCGCACACACACACACACATATATATGTGCCAATTTAATGCAAATTGAGATATTTTTCCTATTTCATTTCAATTCCAATAAAAAAAAGTATTTATCTTTTGTTTTATTTAAAATGTTCAATAGATATAATGTATTTTCTCATTAAATTTGAATTATTTTCTTTTTATAGTCAGCTAGTGATATAATAAAAGTGTTATTTTCCTTCTAAATTCATTTTCTCTAATTTTCATTTTATTCTAAATTCAGTCACATTATTTCATATTTAATTTTGCATAAGTGATTAAATATAACTAGAACTGTAACTGGAAAGAACTGAAACCATAACTAAAAGGAACTGGAATTGTAATTGAAACCTGAACCAAAAGTTCCAGAACCGGAACCGTAACTATCCAAACGGTCTCATCATTTAAAGAAAATTAGAACCGGCAATTTTTGAAACCGAACCAACAAATTTGGAACTGTGGCTATCCTTACTTCTACGTGACATCAGGAAACAAATAATAAGGTTGATACTATGCATGTTGATAGCAAGCTTCTCTATTTTTATTACAACTAAGGGTGCAAAATGCCCAAAGCCCTTCCTAAGGGTCCAAAAATATATCCAAACTAGTTTTTTGTTTAAACGGTCAGGCCTTATTTTAAGATTATTAAAAGATAATTTCGTAATGAGCCTAAATGACTACTCTTATCCTACTCGTTAACTTTTCATTGATGAACAGAAATAGCATAATTCTTAAATTCAACCCCACCCAATGGTCAAACTAATCAACCCAATGAACGGCTATTGGACCGAGCTGGATCTCCAATTAGATAGCGGTTCAATCGGATTAAACTAAAAATCCGGTTGGTTTTGTTAACGAATCATGTTTTGTGAAAAAAAATTTTAGAAAGCTCTTGCTAAGATTCAATCTTGGGACTTTGGGCAAGCATTTACAGTATCCTCACTACCAAACCACTTGCCATATGTTAATTGAATGGCCTTCTTATACCGTATGAACGTTTTGCCAATTTTAAAAAATATTCTTTTTTTATTTCTCTAAAACAAATTTATTTGAAATCTTTTAATAAAAATTTATGACCCCTTAAACTCTATAAGTTATAAAATGGATTTAAAAATAACATATTACATAATTCTTTTTAAAGAAAAATATTGTTTTTAATAAATTTTTTGCACTTAAAATTTGTTAATAAGTTAAGATAATTACACTAAACACAGATAAAATTTTACACTTAAAATTTGATGGATTACTAATTAAATTTATGTTTTGCTAATTCTTATATGAACTAATTATTCTATAGCGAATTAAATTAAATGAGCAATTGCTATGGCATTGTGTATTACAATTTACATCATATATCCTATATCAAAAATTATGAGATATAATATTTAAATATATTTAGTGACTCACTGTTTTAAACTCGGCCCGAAAAGGAATTCAGCGAAAAAGGTGGGTTAGCGAGTCACTGGTAGTGGATTTTGGTTGAACCAATGACCTGTTGACCCACTTCTTTCGCTAGATTTTTTTTGAATTGAATTTAATAACTATGGAAATAGCCAATTTTTTTAAAAGAAAAAGGAAAAAAAAAGTAGCAGTCAATCTTAGGGTAACTCTACTGCTCAATTAGGCAACAAGTCTTCAAATAGTAACCCGCTAACCCATCTCTTTCGCCAGATTCTTTTCTGAGCTAAGTTTAATAACTATGGAAATAGCCCAATTTTCTTAAAAGAAAAAGGAAAAAAAAAAGTAGCAGTCAATCTTAGGGTACTCTGCTGCTCAATTAGGCAACAAGTCTTCTATTAGATAATGGATTGTAACATTTATGTTACACGCTCTAATATGTTGACACCTTTGATTTCATCTTTAAATTATTAGAATTATTATACTCCCAATTAAGTTGAACTCAAGAGAAGGATGCATGTCAATGCTTAAGGTTATGTAACATAAATGTTACACATTAGCGTGTCACAAAAGACCCATAGTCACCCAATTATAGGACCTTGACACATTTATCCCAAAATCCTCCTATATGATTGGTAGAGAAACATGCTATCTCTCAAATTTGTCAAAAAAAAAAAAAATCAAATTCTCGATGCACCATATGGCATTAGTAATTTCCAAATCATTAGTTATGACAATTTTCAATCTTGCAGTCCATCACAAAACATCAACAAACCTAGAAATGCAGATGGCTTGACCTAAACCCTCGGCTGAAAGCCCTAGTCCCAGCAAACACTAGTAACTATCAAATTTCACACTCCCAGAGCCCTTTCTAAATCACCCAAGAATCCAAAAAAAAAAAAATTTATCTTTGATTCAGCTTTCCTAAGTGCACAATCAGAAAAGTTTTGCCTTTAATTTATGCCACAATCAGTTAATTCTGAGAAGGGAAATTCTTGATTCCTAAGCAAAACATAATAGCTTTGCTTGTTTTTGGTAGTTTTTCCTTGGCCTTTTGGGTGGTGGTGAAAAATAAGAGGAGTATAATTTAGTTTGAGGAGGAGGATGGAGATGGAAGGATAAGGATTAAGAACTCAAAGGTGTTGGTAAGCAGGGAAATTGCTGCGTCAAGAATAACATCCATACAGTATTGTATTGTTGAGGGCTCTTTCTGATTCAAACACCAACCTATTTGTTGCTGGTTGCTGGTACTCTTGGCCTCTGCACTCCACCATTGTCATCCCGAAAATGCTTACTGTTCTACGCCGCATGGGTTCACAAGTCCTCGTCTCAAAAAACCCAAGATCAGAAGATTGGTAACTACTAATACTGCCACCAACCCTATTCTGGAACTGCACCGATTTTCAGTAATACGCATCTTTTATTGATAGCCCTAAAACTAAGATATTTTCCAATGGTTTTTTTTTTTTCTTTTGACCTAAGACTTCTCATACCACAAATAGGAGGACTCGTCTCGGCACCGAAAAAGGAATAGCACTCGTCAAGTCCAATGGAATACTGCCGTTGAAGATGTACTTTCAGTTGAAGGTCCATTGCATGAGCAGAATCATCTCACATTATCTCTGGAGTGTATAAAGTGCACAAAAGACACTCTCTGTGACCACCAAAAATTCAACTACGTATGCAAATCTTGTCCTATTGTGTCTGCTGGTGGTTCGTATTTCACTACTTGTATCTTTTTCCTCTTTTATTTCCTTTTTTTTTTAAAAAAAATATATATATACTAGGTGTTCCCAAGGAGAAATAAAGGTCAATCCATATTTATAAAAGTTGGATTAGTGTCTCCATGATCTATAGCTTGAAGATCAACAACAAAATCAGTAGAACAACTCAATAATACAATCCCATTCCCCACCACTAACATAAAAAGGCTCAATAATACATCCCAACTCAAAGGAATGCTCCAGTTATGTAGCTGCACTGTACCTCAGTGCATCTATCTGTCTGTTCCAATCCCTGTGGATCTATAAAACTTTAGGAATCATAAAATACTATGTTGCGTAACTGTGTTATTGTCATATGAAGGGATACAAAGCAATCGAAAATTTAACAAAAAATAAATAAAAAAGAATCGCGTCGACTTAGGGATAAAAGTAATACCGTAACCAATTAAGCATCAGTTTTTCACAGTTAATATTGGTTGTGATTCCGCACTTGATTGGTAGCTTGGTACTATTTGAGTCAAACTCGGGGGTGATGCACTACTTGAACTCGAGTAGTGTACTATTTGAACTCGAGTCAAGTAAAAAAAATTTGGACTTGAACTCATCGAGCTCGAACTCATGCTCATCAAGGTTAATTTAGCCTAATTGAGTTTAATAAATATAAATTTATATAATTTTAGATAAGAAACAAAATAAACATTTCATATGAATAAATAAAAAATTATATGTGCGTGTGTTTGTATGGAACTTGATAGAGTTCGATTAAATTCGACGAGCTTTTAAATTTCACGTATTATCCTCGATTTCGACCCGTCAAGTAGATCGAACTCAAACTCGATTAATGCGAGTTCGAGCTCGAACTTTGATCGAGTAGGCTCGTGAATTACTCGATTAAACTCGACTCATTTACACCCTGTAGATTCACCCAAAGTCTTTCTTGCATGCAACCTTGACCTTAACCAGCGGTACTTTATGTAATCTATGGTTCTAAAGCAAAGAAGACAACAATATTTGACTCAGACTCCACGAATAGATGACAACTAGAACTTAAGCCTCTTGTCAAAGCTAGAAAGTATCACCTATGTAACAGTTCCTTCAACTATTGTAACTCCAATTATGGATTTCAACCTCACAAACATCGGCTCCAATGAAGAAGTGGACAGGTGGTCCCTAAAACACAGGATGGGCACTTTGGAATTTTATAGTCCCAAGCTCCTGATGGGCTCCTGAAGTATATGAACTAGCCCATATCACCCTCCACCAGTACCTATCAAATTCCTGCTCCATTCAATTACAAAAGTTGCCGTCTGTCTGAGAAATACCGGACCCTTTCTCTAATCGGTTATTATAGCACTATTTCCCGTTGTTATTATAATACTTAAAAGAGGTTGCCCGACATCTTAGGCTACCGGAGACCAACCAACAGCAAAGACGCCACGGCATGTGATAAGTTAGATGCGTTGGACCCATAGCAAGGATGCCCCTTAGGATGGGGTTTTTGTGGCTGAGCAAAGGATCATGTTTTTGTGTGATTCGTCATTCTAATCTATTTTAGCTGCATTTGATTTGGAAGTTCCTCTCCAAGAATACAGAGACAGAAAAACCTGAACAAATGAACATGAACGACCGGGTGCAAGGAAACTGCAAAATCTACCACATAAGGAAGAGAAGATGCTAGTTCTCATCAATAATTAGAGACCCTTTTCAATTACAAAATTAGCCATTGAATATACAAGAACGAATATTTTCATTTATTTAGGTGCGTCTAAGCATGTTTCCACAAACAGATTGGGGAACGAACACCAATATAGAGAAACTCCAGTAATAACTTAAATAGCAACCATTTAAGAGAATACAGCAGCAAAAGGATGGTTGTGTAATCAAGGCCTGGCAGATGAATATCACCAAACAACCAAAAGCAATATCTGAACCTAAAATGAAACATAAACAAGTTTTGAGGCACTTGTTCTGACGTCTTGATTACTAAAAAAGTCAGTACACAATGAAGCACCATCACTAACCAACCACCCATACAACTTAGCTGTGCCTCTCAAGTCAACATAAGATCATTGCCTGCAAAATGAGGCCGTAGGCAAACTCGGACTTCATGTTCTTCTGGCCCCTCGCGAAGTTTTGGCACTAGAATCTCTAGCACTGTCCCTGTTCCATCATAGTATGCTTCTATATTCGCGTCTTCAGGTATGCGGGTTGAAAGAGGGATCTCCCTAATAAATTCTCCTGGAGGGCAGTGTTCCGAAGAAGGATCTGTCAGCTTGAAAGTCCTGTCGAGCCTCTTGATGAAAGGCATTCGAGATGTGCTCACACAAGACACTTTGATGATCCCATGTGTGAGAGTATTGCGCCATGAAACTTTCACCCTTTGAAGGTCAACAAACGGCAAGCTAATTATGATCAAGTAACCTTCTTCATCCTCGTATATTGATTTTGCAGCTGTTACCGGTCCATAGACATGCCTTAATACGCCACTAAATTCATTCAACCAGTGAGGCTCATTCGGGTGAGTTTCCAGATCAGGAATTCGATCAGGAGGATTCACTGTCAGATAACAGTCCTCTTCATTTCCATGTGAGAAGAAATCTTTCCTCCGCTTGCCACTAACAGGTGATAGATCCATTGAATCCCCATTGCTATGGCTGGATGGCTGAGTAGATAGATTCAATCCTGACCCATTAAGCAATTTTTTTGACTGGGAATGGGAATTGTTCTTTATTATAGCGGGTGGTCTCTCAAGCTCAAACTCAGTGCTGGGAAGGTTTCTCCAAGAACCGTAATCACTTGCTTCATGTGGGATAGTGAAGTTTATGTCCCTCCCTGTTAGTTCGGCCCACCTTTTTCTTTCATCTTCATCGAGACCCAAAAGATTAGGGGATGGAACAACCTCGATACCATGAACACACTGGGGGTTTGAGAGGCCCCTGTAATGCTTTCGTTGCATCCTATGAGATCGTACAAAACCCTTGTCAACACTAAATGGAAAAGGACGCTCTCCTTGACGAGAATGGCCATTCATATAGCTCCGAAGTTGCATCTTACCCAGTGCATTCTCAGGCCTTTCCTTAAAAACCCACATATACATATTCTCCATATCATGCTGAACCATGAAGACATCAAGCTGCAGATCAGATTTGTCAAACCCAGAAAGACCATTACCATCCCTTGTAATCTTGGCCTTTGATTTCTCATTCAATACTGGCCTAAAGTAAAAGCTAAAGAAAAACCAAGCACCCCAGATGCTATCACCCCTTTTGGCACATTTCCTCCCAACCTTGGGAACAGTGAGAAAAGTTTCTGTCTCATACATTTGGGACCCAAGCCCAACATCAAGAATGTCACAGTGTTCTGGGTTCCATGACTGAGGTGAATTACGCTCAGTGGATAGAGGTAGGTTAATATCAGGCGGCGGACGGGGTAAAACAACTTGCCGATTCATCTCTAGATCAAGCTCATCGTGTGAAGAGGAGGCACTTGAATCCATTGACAACAGGGTCGAAGGGTGATGATTCTCCATTGATAAAGATGTGAGTAGAGAATCTACCATCTCACAAGGTCTCCCAGGAGATTTCAGGTTATCGGTGGATAATAATATTCACCACCAAGGATTATTTGCACAAAAAAGCAATCTTTACAAACACCCCCATCATATCAGTCCCAACTACAACAACCCACCTCCATTAATATCCTAAATTTATTCATCATGTGTGCCTACTACATAACCATATCAACTTCATGAAATCTCACAGGTTTTCTATACCCTTAGTTTTAACAAGACTGAAGTTGTGTAACTGTCAATCAGAAAGTACTCTGAATTGAAATATAGGACAAACAAAAAAACACCTCCCGACCCAATAGGTAGGAAAAAAGAAAAAGTTAAACAGAAATCGAGAACAAGAGAAGAAAATACAATAAGATCCAAAAAAAAAAAGAGTATTCCTTTTTTCCCCCTCCAAGAAAAACTTTAATATCCCTTAGTATAAGTATACAGTAAATACAGTAAGACAAAGAAGAAAGGGCTAGATGAAGACTAAATCCAACCCAAACCCAAGAATTTCATTGAACCCTCCAAAGACAGGCGGGAGATACTGAATCATACCCATCAAATCTGTAATCTTGGTTACAGAAAACCTAGAAATGAAGTTACTGAAGACACAGAAACAAAATCTGTATCCTATATGAGGAATGGAAGAATTCGAGAAATATTAAGTATACAGAAAAGTAGGCAGAGGAGTAAAATGAATGGTGATACAAACATATATTACCAATCTATGAAACCAAGGCCCAAGAAAAGGACCAAATCAGAGGGGATCTTAGAAGAATACCTTTTAGGATAAGCTTCAACAACCAAGAATCCACACATACTACTTGGGCACTCTGAAGAATCAACGGTCCTCATCTTGTATAATCAGTTAGAAATCAATTTCCCCTTGGTTCAATTAAATTTTAAATTGTACGAGTCCTACTTCTACTGCTGGATGCTACAAACTACCGCTAGAAGTCTCTCACTTTCTTAGTCTCCCAAGTATCTATCTTTGTCAGAGGAGACATAGAAACCTGAGCACAGTCAAGACTCGAGAGAGAGAGGAGAAAGAACCCACAAGGAAACCGCGTACTCGAGAGTGTTTATCTGGGGTATTTGGGTCTTGAATAATTATCTATCTCATACCATCTCCCACTAGTTTGCTCTTGGGCAGGAGAAAACGGAGGTACGTGAGGGAGTGTGTATATGTAGGTAGCATACGTCCGTTTGTATACCAGAAGATAGAAGCGAGGTTAGTTCCAGCATAACAATTCTCTTCCCCAGGGGCTTGTGTGTGATTTTAGAGGGAGATTAAAGTAAAAGCCTGCGCTGGAAAACACCGCCACCCTATCAGCTTCCCACTTCTTCTACAGAGAGAACACTTGACCCCCAAAACACAAAAACAAAAAAAAATTTACAGAGAGAACACGTTAAATTGTCACTATTTTGGTAACGGTGACGGTGACGGTGCTGCCTGTTTCGTACTTGTGTGACTCATTCTCCCCGCAGCTGGATTGATAGCATCGTAGCGCAATGATGCTGAAAGTGTCTCTTCGCATTAAAAAAAAAAAAAAAGCAAGATAAAAAGAGAAAATGATCCCATTAATGACTAACATTTTGCAAAAATATTTTTTTATTTATCATTTTTAAAACGAAACAAATTCGTCTCTGATATTTCAAAATTGAAATTATTATATCTCTAAGCACAATTTTCAATTTGAATCAAATTATCTAGTGTCTCAACAATATATTTTTGAGGATAAAATTAATAGATCACTCTATCAACTCTATTATATTTACAAATATTTATTGAATCAAAAAAGGAAAAAATTTTTAAAAATTATAACATAAAAGGTCCCTCTTTTTTCTTGAAATGATAGGATTTCTTTTTTGGATAAAATTTTTCATGCACCATTAATATATACACTTGCGAGTCTTAAATGTATACCATACATACAAAGTTTGGTATTTAAAATTAAATTAAAATGATGTGGCACATAACCAGATTCGTTAGTGTATACAATGACAATGTAAAAAAAATTGACCCTTCTTTTTTATGTTATAATTTTTGATTTTTCCTTTTTGGGTTCATTAAATTTCCAATGAATATCAAGTTGAGTTAACCAAATAATCTATCAATTATACATCAGAATTTTCGTAATCGGCTTGTTGGGTGATTAAATTTAGATTGAAATTTGAATTTATAGATGTAATAGCTTCAGTTTTTAAATATCAATGACAAATTTATTTTGTTTTAAAAATAAGAAACGAAAAAATGTTTTTACAAAATATAAATGATGAAACTGGTCATTTTTTCAAACAACAGAAAGATAGTAAATGTTTGTTTTTTAAAGGGTGCTCACGAGCTTACTCGACCCAACAGTGCAGTATTCAAGTTTGTTTTGTTTATTTTATTAAACTTAAATTGTTTGCTCGTGTGGAACTCAAATGAGCATTTGAGTGGAAGTCCAGTCCAATGGTATAAATTTCTTTACACAAAAAATCAAAATTTATACGAATCGAAGTAAACTCGGATCGAAATAAGAACTTTGGCAAACAGAAACACTAATATTGTTTGTTTTTGGCTTTACTGATTAAAGAACTAAAATCAAATAATCTCTTACTAAACTAAGTTTGATTCAAACATCAAATGATTTGATTGGTCATTTAGTCTTTTTCTTTTTCATTTGGACGGTTATGGAATAAAAATAAAGGAAATAGTGTACAATGATTAGTTCCAAATTGTGTAAGGTTATTGGTTTTGGAGGGGCAGGAAAAGAAAATTTTGTAAATAAAAAAACCGAGCAATAAAAGTGTCTCACTTAGAAGTACGTCTCTTTTCCCTCTTCATCCATCCAAAATTCTTTTTTCTTTTTCTTTTTCTTTTTTAGCTGAATGTTTTTGACCAAAATCCAAATTAAAAGACATAGTGGAAATTGCCGGTCCAAACAATAGAGACAATAGGAAAAATTAAAAAAGAAAAGAATAAAAAACACTGTTCCCCACTTTTTCTCCTTTTTTTTTTTTCTTTTTTGGACAAATGACCCAAATAATTCTTCAAATTTTTTAATTGAGTCACTTTTGGTATTTCTACTTCAATTTTGTACAATTTTGTCCTTTCCTTTATTATTGGATCTACTTGGTTCTCCACTTCAACTTGGAAAAATCTTTTAAGCTTAAAGAGAAACAAAAGTCATCAGTTCGTAAATTTGACCGTTGACCCGAGTCTTAAAACCGAGGGAAAAAAAACTTAAAAGATTTACAAAAAGTACAGAATACGGAAGGGGAAATTGCCCTTCACCACCATACTCTCTGTTCCCATTACGTAGGGACAAAACAATCCCGTTGAATTGTGCAAGGAATCCTCGATAACCACCAGCCCTTCTCCTGACGAAAAAATTATTAAGGAAGATCATTCACTCAATCACATATGCAATGCAGTCTTATCAACCGCACACTTGTACGTCTGTAACAAACGGAAACTTTGAGGTGCGACTTTTGAATTATTGCGTTCTGGTCTTTGTGTTTTACCAGCTAGCTATTGGAAGACTAGAGTCTCCTCTCTTAATCTCTGGTATTACTAAACTAATTGTGCGATGATGAAACGAAATTTAGTCCCGCTCTCCGTTTGAATCAGCTGTTTTTGAAATATTTTACTGTAATAATATATATGAAAAACTTTTCTTGTGACTAATTATTAAAATTCTTTTATAAACTGCACGCTATTCTATTGTCTGTGATAGGTTTAAACCTAACCATCCCCATTCACGTAAAAGAAATAATACATTGATGATAATGTGTGTGTATATATATATATACACACACATATATATCTGGTGATAACTATTAAGCCGAAATGGTTTAGCACGCTTCTATTTCTCATATGTACAATCTTTTTCCCTTCTTTTGTGTTCAGAACAGCTATATGTCAAGAGAAATGATCCATTTGTTTGGCTTTAGGTGATTGATGTCAAAGAAAAATAATAATAACTGCAAGGACGGTGTTCGGCGAACCCAGTTTGAATTAGCTGTTTTTAGGGTTGTTTTTCAAAAACAATACTATAGCATTTCATTTTTCAAATACAAGTCCGTTTGGATTAGTTGTTTTTGGGATTGTTTTTTAAAAACTATATGAAAATCTTTTACTGTAGATGTTTTATGGATTATTTTTAGATGTATTTTTAAAAATATTTTCGATTATTTTTAATTTTTATATTTTTATAACAATATACATTTATACATTTATAATACATTTATAAATATTTATAAATAAATATATTTATTTATATAAAATATATATAAATGTATTATATTATGTATAATATAAATATAAATATATTTATATTATGTATAATACATAATATAAATATATTTATAAATGTATATATGTATATTATTATAAATGAATATTATATAAATGTATAAATTTTAATTTTTATATTTTTATATTTATATACATTTATGCATTTATAATACATGTATAAATACTTATAAATAAGTATATTTAAATATTTATATAAAAATATATAAATGTATTATATTATATATAATACATAATATAAATATATTTATAAATGGATAAATGTATACTATTACAAATGTATAAATTACAAATGAATATTATATAAATGTATATTATAATTTTTAATTTTTAATTTTTATATTTATATACATTTATGCATTTATAATACATTTATAAATATTTATAAATAAATATATTTATATAAAAATATATAAATGAATTATATTATGTATAATACATAATATAAATATATTTATAAATGTATATATGTATATTCTTATAAATGAATATTATATAAATGTATAAATTATAATTTTTTTATTTTTATATTTATATACATTTATGTATTTATAATACATTTATAAATATTTACAAATAAATATATTTAGATATTTATATAAAAATATATAAATGTATTATATTATATATAATACATAATATAAATATATTTATAAATGTATAAATATATTATTACAAATGTATAAATTACAAATGAATATTATATAAATGTATATTATAATTTCTAATTTATAATTTTTATATTTATATTCATTTATGCATTTATAATACATTTATAAATAAATATATTTATATATTTATATAAAAATATGTAAATGCAATATATTATACATAATACACAATATAAATATATTTATAAATGTATAAATGTATAAATTATAAATTATAAATAAATTTTATATAAATGTACATTATAATTTATAAATTTTATATTTTTATATTTATATACATTTTTGCATTTATAATACATTTATAAATATTTATGAATAAATATATTTAAATATTTATCGATAAATATATAAATGTATTATAAATGTATTATATTATATATAATACATAATATAAATATATTTATAAATGTATATTATTATAAATTTGTATAAATTATAAATGAATATTATATAAATGTATAAATTAATACATTATAAATATATATTAATATTATGTATAAATGTATTAATATAATAAATATAAATGTATAAATATATTAATATTATGTATTAATATATAATTGATATTATGAATATTAATATAAATGTATTAATGTATTATATTATATATAATACATAATATAAATGTATATTATAAATATACATAAATATATATATTATGTATAAATGTATAATATATATTATGTATATATTAAATATATAGTATATAATATATAATATATATAAATGTATAATTACATTTATATTATATATAATTTATATAATATGTAATATTTATATAAATATATTATAAATATATAAAAATATATTTTACATAAAATAAAATATTAATAATTTGTATAAATAAATATATTTAAATTAATATAATATATATATCCTATACCTTTTCCTTCCTTGAGAGCGGGTGAACAATCCAGTACCTTGAGAACATTTTGACATCAATGAAGCAAGAGCAGCACATCCAGCAATCGGATTTGGATTGAGAGGAGTCCTAGATGCATCAAACTCTTGAGCAGGTGATGAGCCTTTGTCATTGATCTCCTTCATGTGATTCATAAAAGAAGGCAGCTGGATGCTTGAATCACTTGCATTCAATTCAGAAATTGCTTTGCATTGAGCTTGGCCCTTGAAATCGACTGCAAAAATAGCTGAAAGCATGAATGACTAGATGATAGCCCATAGTGACACATAAGCCCGCAACTACATGCCCAATTCGGGTTCCATGCATCCCTTCAATAAGGCTTTGTATGAGAAGACCAATCAGACTAAGTTGGATCATACGGGAGAATCAGTTTTGCAAGGTTGTGGTCAACAGGGAATGATAATGCATAATTCATTTTGATTACTCTTGCATACATTAAATGTACTAAATAATACAGGCTTAACCAGCAAGATGGTAGAAAAGAACTTTTCACTATGTGCAATATAAGTAAAAACTTTATGTACCCAAAGGACAATAGAGTAGGAGCTTACTGGTCAAATAAGATAATTTTTATATACCCCAAAGGAATATAGCAGAAACATACTGGTCACATTAAGATACTTGGCCTTAAATATAAAGAGAAGTCACCACATAAGGTAGTACGTCACCGTCAATAAGGTTTTCTGAAACTTTAATACCTGAAGAATCAGCTGCATTACTTATATCTTCTATTTGCTTTTCTAGTTGGAGAACATCTCTTTCGTAGTCCATGCCCTTGAGTACAGTAGGTAATGGTGAAATAGTGCAATGATTTGGTGTTGTCAGACTACTAAAGAAAGCAACAATTGTAGGATGAAGAGTGATGCATTCGGCAGACATTTTCATGATTGCAGAAGACGGAATTGTTGCAGTTTCTCCTTCACGTCCATGGTGAATCCATCTGACCACAAACATACATCTGCAATGGATCTTCTTTGAGTGTCTTACACGTAGTGGCTGCATAGCAAGGACGATTAAGCAGTTTGCGGTCTGTTTAATATTTATTAAAAAAAAAAGAACTACCATTTCACAGACCTTATACTAAACTGCAACCTTGAAAGTGCTCAGCAGAAGACTATGAATCTATTTATTAGCTTTGGAAATCTAAAAATGAGATAAAAATTAACCCAAAAATGGTCCAGCGACATTTGAGTTGGAACAAAAATGAAGGTACCTTTTCTACTTGAGCATCAAAGAAGAGGCTCTTAGGTGGTGACTTCCTGGTGGCAAGAACACGATCTCCTTCTCGCAGGAGAGAGCATTCATCTCCATGTAAGGGAGTAGATCGAATGCGAAGACGAGAAAGCGCTTCTTCTTTAGTTACAATACAATCGTCAGTGTCATTGGTCCCATATTCCACAATGAGACCAACACCACTGGAGCTGCAGAACCAAAAGAGCTAGAGTGAGCTTTGATATTGTGAGAAATTAAATAAAAGCAATCGCAAAAGAGTCCTAGCGGAAAGCAAGCAGAGGGGGTCTTAATATTTCTAAATAGTCACGGCGCCGATCAAGCGCCATTAACCATCCATGCTCCTCCCTTGATTTAGCCCCCCGCACTTATGATTCATCTCTATTCACAGCACGGCAGCAGGACAATACTCGTTTCGATTCCAACACTCCTCAATTTTTTGAATAGAATATCGATAACACAGGAGCAGATACACTTGCGGTACAGAAGACAACCCCAAAAAAAATAAAATAAATAAAAATAAACCGCATTATTAAAAATAAATAAAAGATTCGCTTTTCTTTTCTCTTGATAATTCCTAATATTCAATAAAAATGAACGAGGCAATATATCACATTACTCTTCATCGTGAACCTCGAAATAATATAATATTTGCTGGAGTAATAATTAAGTAGTAATTATCAACTTAATGACATTATTAATGCGGAGAAGCAAAGCAAGAAGGGGAAGAAAATAATCACAAACACCTAAAATGGACAAATTGCGTACTGGTACTAGTACTGAAACATTGTTTGCATTGATCATGTACCGGGAAATAGGACATGCATTGTCTCCTCCGGAAGCAGAAGCGACCAAAGGACTTCAGTTGAAATACTTTTCTTTTCTTCTTTTTTTTTTTTTAAAGATTCTGGGCAAAAAAAATCCAAGTTACCGAAGTGAGACTCTGCAAGGATGCCATGAGAAGTCGTGTTTGCGCATGGCTTCGAGTTCGAGCTCCATCTCGACACGTCGTCGTTGTCGGTGATTTTGTTGTCGTCCCCGGCGGCCCCTGGATGATTTGGGGCTGGGCGCTGGCGTATGCGTATCCATTGTACACTTACACTTTGGCGTGATCGGCGAAGGATGCTCGAGTCGAGTCTGGACAGTGGGGAGCTCTCCTCTTTGAGAGTATCGTTTCTGTATTTATAACACTTTTTTTTTATAAAAAAAAAAGTAGAAATACATATTACTAGTTAGTAAAAGGTAAACAGTCCTTCCTTTATAATTATCAATTTCTAATTTTGGTGCTTACTTAAAAATGTGCAATTTGGCTTAGGACTGGCGGCTAAATCACATCTTAAGGTAGAAGGTAAAAGACTTACTTAACGTTCAAGAATTAACATCTAGCAATCGTTTTTTTTTTTTAAAAAAAGGAGTAACAGAGAGCAATCAATTTGATAAACAAAAAAAAAAAATTAACCAATTGGTACACTACTAAATACTAAATAGGAGTATTATGTAGCGGTGCAATTACTACTCTTTTTAGAACTACATAGCTTGGATTTATTTGCGTCTCCCGTGTTGAAAATGAATGTGTTGGATGATTTGGCAGGGAAAGTGTAAATGAGAAGTTCTCGAATTGAATATTTTCAATTACACTATTAAAATTTAAAGAGTAAAAAACAGTTTCCCTCCCTCAACAAAAAAGTAAATTTAAAAAAAAAAACTTATCTAGTGAGACTCATCAAAAAAATTTAACTATCTTATCAGTAACTTTTACGTAACACTAGAATTAAACGCTTGTGATACTTGAATGCATTTTGAAGCCGCATGATGCCTTGTTGATTCTTGAAGGCCTAATTGTTGTTGGCTGTAAATATGGTCACGGTTTAAGTCTGAATTGGAACTAAACTAGAATTGAAATAACAATTTATTGAATCAAATGGAAACCATGACAAAAGGTTGCAAGTCAGATTCATAAAAAAAAAAAAAAAAAGAATTAAAGTCGGAATCGACATTTTTGGAACTGGGACTAGAGCTGTTAAGCGTAACGAGCTACTCGAAAGCTCGTTAAGGCTCGGATCGATAAGGCTCGAGCTCGGCTCGTTAATTTCAATTAACGAGCCGAGCTCGAGCTCGATAAATACTCGTTGAGTTATCGAGCCGAGTAAGCTCGAACTCGATTCTTTATCGAGTAGCTCGGTTGAGCTCGACAAAGAAGGATATTTGTGTCATTTTAGCAGTCAACAAGTAGAAATTTGGACTAGGGTTGATATTGCATCGTCTCATACTCTCATTCTTCATTTCTGCCTCTCCCTCTCCGCTGCACGCCGCAACCAGTAACCCACAGCCGCACCCACAGGCCACAGCCCCGCAACGCCGCAGCTCCTCAACCCTGCAACCCTGCAGCCCGGATCTGGATCAACCCTGCAACCCCGCAGCTCCGCAACCCTGCCAGCCCCGCAACACCGCAACCCGCAACCAGTAACCCACAGCCGCACCCACAGCCCCGCAACCCCCGCAGCCCCGCAACACCGCAACCCCGCAACCCCCGCAGCCCTGCAACACCGCAACCCCGCAGCCCGCAACCCCGCAACACCGTAACCTCGCACTCCACAGCAAGCCGCACTCCACAGCTGCAACCCACATCAACCTCTGCCTCCACTGCCGCCCACAGCCTCTGTTTTCTGCCATTAACAACCCCGTCCACGGCCAGGGCCAAAACCAGTCCAATTTGACTGGTTTCTCTAATCCTTCGTGATTTTTGGTAAGTTTCATCTCTTTTCGTAGGTTAATTGTACTGAATGACAAGAGTTAATGTCTTCCTTTGAAAGGTGCACTTATAGATTTGCAAGATTTCTGTGAGTTGTTGTGACATTAGCTGTGAACAATGATAGGAGATCTGTAAATGAACATTTTATCTGCTCGTGTCGTATGTATTTCTTTTTCTTAGACTTTTTACAGGTATTCTGTGATGGGCGGCATTGAAATATTGACAATAGGGACATGAAGTTTTGCTGTTTTTCCAGAGGCAGTTTAATAGCAACTTATGCTCTTTAATCTTTGTCGCATGATGGTTGCCCTTAGAGATTAGGTAGAAGATTTTGAGAAACACAACCAAGCCAACCAAAGAACTATTTGCTAATTTTATGAACCGCAATTTTCGTTAACACCACCAGAAAGCATTTGTACCATTAGAGTTGGAGTTGCTAAAGTTCTGGAGTAGCAACCCTGGTAAATTACTTGATTTTGAAAGTTTTTGTTTGCAAGTGTCATCTCTTTATGATTAGAAGTGTGTAAGGATTACCCTCTGGCATTTGTTAAAAAATTTGACTGCAGTTGGAAGATCTATGTTGAATTATGCCGATTTAGTTGCCGCAATATCTGAGTTAAACACACTATGTTAAACTTCTGCAGGTTGTCAGCTTTATTTTTCGACTGCTGTGGGCATTTCTTTTCTTTTTTTTGTATCCAAAATTCAGAGGCTAAATGCAGGCTTTGATCCTTAAGACATCCTTAAGACATCCATAACTGCGATCTTCATTTTAACTTTCTTGTTTTCGTTTTGTAGGAACCACTCGATGTTTCCGAATCATCTACAATTGAAGAAATTGATCTTCCGGACATTTGAAGGCTGTTTTCTGGAATATGTGATGCTGTTTCTTGTGATTTGTAAAGCTGGACTTGTGAAGCTGTACTTTTTCTTGTGATTTCTGAAGGGGTTGTACTTTTTCTTGTCAGGTGTTTGAAGTTGGACAATTTTTAAGCTATGTAGCAGTGTTTTACATGGTTATTTGGCTGTAGTTTGTGCGTTTATTTGGCTGGACAAAACCTGTTATGGTATATTGGCTCTTATGAATGTTGTTTCATATGGAATTAGACTGTAGTTTGTGTATTTGTTGACTGCAGCCCTGGAGTTTGTGTTGTATGGATCATGGATGTTATGGTCTTATTTGTCTTGGATGAAATGTGGTTAGAGTTTGTGTATTGTTGAATGTGAATGGCATTGGTTGCCAATCCTAATATTTTTTGTTGATTTTGGATAGCCTAAATCTGGATATGTTGGAGCAGGACTTCGTAAATAACTGATTGTTGAATTTTGAAATCGAGCCTCAAAATCGAGTCTCGAGCTTCGAACTCGAGTCTAAAATCGAGCCTCGAGCCTCGAGCCTCGAACTCGAGCCTCGAGCTCGGATAGATATTTCGAGCTCGAGCTCGAGCTC
The DNA here is from genome assembly GCF_036785885.1 of Coffea arabica. Lineage (NCBI taxonomy): Eukaryota > Viridiplantae > Streptophyta > Magnoliopsida > Gentianales > Rubiaceae > Coffea > Coffea arabica. The sequence goes on along the minus strand of NC_092320.1, from coordinate 749,965 downwards.
GTCCGAGCCTGGCTCGTTTATGATAAACGAGTCGAGCTCGAGCTCGAGTTCGAGTCACATTTCCTTTTTTCGAGTCGAGTCGAGTTCGAGTGCGTATTATGGCTCGTTAGCGCTATCGAGCGAGCTCGAGCTTGGCTCGAATTCGTCACGAGTCGAGCTCGGCGTTCAGATACTCGGCTCGACTCGGCTCGATTAACAGCACTAACTGGGACCATCTATTTTAAGAATATATATATATATATATATATATATATATATATATATATATAGGCGCACACACACACACACATATATATGTGCCAATTTAATGCAAATTGAGATATTTTTCCTATTTCATTTCAATTCCAATAAAAAAAAGTATTTATCTTTTGTTTTATTTAAAATGTTCAATAGATATAATGTATTTTCTCATTAAATTTGAATTATTTTCTTTTTATAGTCAGCTAGTGATATAATAAAAGTGTTATTTTCCTTCTAAATTCATTTTCTCTAATTTTCATTTTATTCTAAATTCAGTCACATTATTTCATATTTAATTTTGCATAAGTGATTAAATATAACTAGAACTGTAACTGGAAAGAACTGAAACCATAACTAAAAGGAACTGGAATTGTAATTGAAACCTGAACCAAAAGTTCCAGAACCGGAACCGTAACTATCCAAACGGTCTCATCATTTAAAGAAAATTAGAACCGGCAATTTTTGAAACCGAACCAACAAATTTGGAACTGTGGCTATCCTTACTTCTACGTGACATCAGGAAACAAATAATAAGGTTGATACTATGCATGTTGATAGCAAGCTTCTCTATTTTTATTACAACTAAGGGTGCAAAATGCCCAAAGCCCTTCCTAAGGGTCCAAAAATATATCCAAACTAGTTTTTTGTTTAAACGGTCAGGCCTTATTTTAAGATTATTAAAAGATAATTTCGTAATGAGCCTAAATGACTACTCTTATCCTACTCGTTAACTTTTCATTGATGAACAGAAATAGCATAATTCTTAAATTCAACCCCACCCAATGGTCAAACTAATCAACCCAATGAACGGCTATTGGACCGAGCTGGATCTCCAATTAGATAGCGGTTCAATCGGATTAAACTAAAAATCCGGTTGGTTTTGTTAACGAATCATGTTTTGTGAAAAAAAATTTTAGAAAGCTCTTGCTAAGATTCAATCTTGGGACTTTGGGCAAGCATTTACAGTATCCTCACTACCAAACCACTTGCCATATGTTAATTGAATGGCCTTCTTATACCGTATGAACGTTTTGCCAATTTTAAAAAATATTCTTTTTTTATTTCTCTAAAACAAATTTATTTGAAATCTTTTAATAAAAATTTATGACCCCTTAAACTCTATAAGTTATAAAATGGATTTAAAAATAACATATTACATAATTCTTTTTAAAGAAAAATATTGTTTTTAATAAATTTTTTGCACTTAAAATTTGTTAATAAGTTAAGATAATTACACTAAACACAGATAAAATTTTACACTTAAAATTTGATGGATTACTAATTAAATTTATGTTTTGCTAATTCTTATATGAACTAATTATTCTATAGCGAATTAAATTAAATGAGCAATTGCTATGGCATTGTGTATTACAATTTACATCATATATCCTATATCAAAAATTATGAGATATAATATTTAAATATATTTAGTGACTCACTGTTTTAAACTCGGCCCGAAAAGGAATTCAGCGAAAAAGGTGGGTTAGCGAGTCACTGGTAGTGGATTTTGGTTGAACCAATGACCTGTTGACCCACTTCTTTCGCTAGATTTTTTTTGAATTGAATTTAATAACTATGGAAATAGCCAATTTTTTTAAAAGAAAAAGGAAAAAAAAAGTAGCAGTCAATCTTAGGGTAACTCTACTGCTCAATTAGGCAACAAGTCTTCAAATAGTAACCCGCTAACCCATCTCTTTCGCCAGATTCTTTTCTGAGCTAAGTTTAATAACTATGGAAATAGCCCAATTTTCTTAAAAGAAAAAGGAAAAAAAAAAGTAGCAGTCAATCTTAGGGTACTCTGCTGCTCAATTAGGCAACAAGTCTTCTATTAGATAATGGATTGTAACATTTATGTTACACGCTCTAATATGTTGACACCTTTGATTTCATCTTTAAATTATTAGAATTATTATACTCCCAATTAAGTTGAACTCAAGAGAAGGATGCATGTCAATGCTTAAGGTTATGTAACATAAATGTTACACATTAGCGTGTCACAAAAGACCCATAGTCACCCAATTATAGGACCTTGACACATTTATCCCAAAATCCTCCTATATGATTGGTAGAGAAACATGCTATCTCTCAAATTTGTCAAAAAAAAAAAAAATCAAATTCTCGATGCACCATATGGCATTAGTAATTTCCAAATCATTAGTTATGACAATTTTCAATCTTGCAGTCCATCACAAAACATCAACAAACCTAGAAATGCAGATGGCTTGACCTAAACCCTCGGCTGAAAGCCCTAGTCCCAGCAAACACTAGTAACTATCAAATTTCACACTCCCAGAGCCCTTTCTAAATCACCCAAGAATCCAAAAAAAAAAAAATTTATCTTTGATTCAGCTTTCCTAAGTGCACAATCAGAAAAGTTTTGCCTTTAATTTATGCCACAATCAGTTAATTCTGAGAAGGGAAATTCTTGATTCCTAAGCAAAACATAATAGCTTTGCTTGTTTTTGGTAGTTTTTCCTTGGCCTTTTGGGTGGTGGTGAAAAATAAGAGGAGTATAATTTAGTTTGAGGAGGAGGATGGAGATGGAAGGATAAGGATTAAGAACTCAAAGGTGTTGGTAAGCAGGGAAATTGCTGCGTCAAGAATAACATCCATACAGTATTGTATTGTTGAGGGCTCTTTCTGATTCAAACACCAACCTATTTGTTGCTGGTTGCTGGTACTCTTGGCCTCTGCACTCCACCATTGTCATCCCGAAAATGCTTACTGTTCTACGCCGCATGGGTTCACAAGTCCTCGTCTCAAAAAACCCAAGATCAGAAGATTGGTAACTACTAATACTGCCACCAACCCTATTCTGGAACTGCACCGATTTTCAGTAATACGCATCTTTTATTGATAGCCCTAAAACTAAGATATTTTCCAATGGTTTTTTTTTTTTCTTTTGACCTAAGACTTCTCATACCACAAATAGGAGGACTCGTCTCGGCACCGAAAAAGGAATAGCACTCGTCAAGTCCAATGGAATACTGCCGTTGAAGATGTACTTTCAGTTGAAGGTCCATTGCATGAGCAGAATCATCTCACATTATCTCTGGAGTGTATAAAGTGCACAAAAGACACTCTCTGTGACCACCAAAAATTCAACTACGTATGCAAATCTTGTCCTATTGTGTCTGCTGGTGGTTCGTATTTCACTACTTGTATCTTTTTCCTCTTTTATTTCCTTTTTTTTTTAAAAAAAATATATATATACTAGGTGTTCCCAAGGAGAAATAAAGGTCAATCCATATTTATAAAAGTTGGATTAGTGTCTCCATGATCTATAGCTTGAAGATCAACAACAAAATCAGTAGAACAACTCAATAATACAATCCCATTCCCCACCACTAACATAAAAAGGCTCAATAATACATCCCAACTCAAAGGAATGCTCCAGTTATGTAGCTGCACTGTACCTCAGTGCATCTATCTGTCTGTTCCAATCCCTGTGGATCTATAAAACTTTAGGAATCATAAAATACTATGTTGCGTAACTGTGTTATTGTCATATGAAGGGATACAAAGCAATCGAAAATTTAACAAAAAATAAATAAAAAAGAATCGCGTCGACTTAGGGATAAAAGTAATACCGTAACCAATTAAGCATCAGTTTTTCACAGTTAATATTGGTTGTGATTCCGCACTTGATTGGTAGCTTGGTACTATTTGAGTCAAACTCGGGGGTGATGCACTACTTGAACTCGAGTAGTGTACTATTTGAACTCGAGTCAAGTAAAAAAAATTTGGACTTGAACTCATCGAGCTCGAACTCATGCTCATCAAGGTTAATTTAGCCTAATTGAGTTTAATAAATATAAATTTATATAATTTTAGATAAGAAACAAAATAAACATTTCATATGAATAAATAAAAAATTATATGTGCGTGTGTTTGTATGGAACTTGATAGAGTTCGATTAAATTCGACGAGCTTTTAAATTTCACGTATTATCCTCGATTTCGACCCGTCAAGTAGATCGAACTCAAACTCGATTAATGCGAGTTCGAGCTCGAACTTTGATCGAGTAGGCTCGTGAATTACTCGATTAAACTCGACTCATTTACACCCTGTAGATTCACCCAAAGTCTTTCTTGCATGCAACCTTGACCTTAACCAGCGGTACTTTATGTAATCTATGGTTCTAAAGCAAAGAAGACAACAATATTTGACTCAGACTCCACGAATAGATGACAACTAGAACTTAAGCCTCTTGTCAAAGCTAGAAAGTATCACCTATGTAACAGTTCCTTCAACTATTGTAACTCCAATTATGGATTTCAACCTCACAAACATCGGCTCCAATGAAGAAGTGGACAGGTGGTCCCTAAAACACAGGATGGGCACTTTGGAATTTTATAGTCCCAAGCTCCTGATGGGCTCCTGAAGTATATGAACTAGCCCATATCACCCTCCACCAGTACCTATCAAATTCCTGCTCCATTCAATTACAAAAGTTGCCGTCTGTCTGAGAAATACCGGACCCTTTCTCTAATCGGTTATTATAGCACTATTTCCCGTTGTTATTATAATACTTAAAAGAGGTTGCCCGACATCTTAGGCTACCGGAGACCAACCAACAGCAAAGACGCCACGGCATGTGATAAGTTAGATGCGTTGGACCCATAGCAAGGATGCCCCTTAGGATGGGGTTTTTGTGGCTGAGCAAAGGATCATGTTTTTGTGTGATTCGTCATTCTAATCTATTTTAGCTGCATTTGATTTGGAAGTTCCTCTCCAAGAATACAGAGACAGAAAAACCTGAACAAATGAACATGAACGACCGGGTGCAAGGAAACTGCAAAATCTACCACATAAGGAAGAGAAGATGCTAGTTCTCATCAATAATTAGAGACCCTTTTCAATTACAAAATTAGCCATTGAATATACAAGAACGAATATTTTCATTTATTTAGGTGCGTCTAAGCATGTTTCCACAAACAGATTGGGGAACGAACACCAATATAGAGAAACTCCAGTAATAACTTAAATAGCAACCATTTAAGAGAATACAGCAGCAAAAGGATGGTTGTGTAATCAAGGCCTGGCAGATGAATATCACCAAACAACCAAAAGCAATATCTGAACCTAAAATGAAACATAAACAAGTTTTGAGGCACTTGTTCTGACGTCTTGATTACTAAAAAAGTCAGTACACAATGAAGCACCATCACTAACCAACCACCCATACAACTTAGCTGTGCCTCTCAAGTCAACATAAGATCATTGCCTGCAAAATGAGGCCGTAGGCAAACTCGGACTTCATGTTCTTCTGGCCCCTCGCGAAGTTTTGGCACTAGAATCTCTAGCACTGTCCCTGTTCCATCATAGTATGCTTCTATATTCGCGTCTTCAGGTATGCGGGTTGAAAGAGGGATCTCCCTAATAAATTCTCCTGGAGGGCAGTGTTCCGAAGAAGGATCTGTCAGCTTGAAAGTCCTGTCGAGCCTCTTGATGAAAGGCATTCGAGATGTGCTCACACAAGACACTTTGATGATCCCATGTGTGAGAGTATTGCGCCATGAAACTTTCACCCTTTGAAGGTCAACAAACGGCAAGCTAATTATGATCAAGTAACCTTCTTCATCCTCGTATATTGATTTTGCAGCTGTTACCGGTCCATAGACATGCCTTAATACGCCACTAAATTCATTCAACCAGTGAGGCTCATTCGGGTGAGTTTCCAGATCAGGAATTCGATCAGGAGGATTCACTGTCAGATAACAGTCCTCTTCATTTCCATGTGAGAAGAAATCTTTCCTCCGCTTGCCACTAACAGGTGATAGATCCATTGAATCCCCATTGCTATGGCTGGATGGCTGAGTAGATAGATTCAATCCTGACCCATTAAGCAATTTTTTTGACTGGGAATGGGAATTGTTCTTTATTATAGCGGGTGGTCTCTCAAGCTCAAACTCAGTGCTGGGAAGGTTTCTCCAAGAACCGTAATCACTTGCTTCATGTGGGATAGTGAAGTTTATGTCCCTCCCTGTTAGTTCGGCCCACCTTTTTCTTTCATCTTCATCGAGACCCAAAAGATTAGGGGATGGAACAACCTCGATACCATGAACACACTGGGGGTTTGAGAGGCCCCTGTAATGCTTTCGTTGCATCCTATGAGATCGTACAAAACCCTTGTCAACACTAAATGGAAAAGGACGCTCTCCTTGACGAGAATGGCCATTCATATAGCTCCGAAGTTGCATCTTACCCAGTGCATTCTCAGGCCTTTCCTTAAAAACCCACATATACATATTCTCCATATCATGCTGAACCATGAAGACATCAAGCTGCAGATCAGATTTGTCAAACCCAGAAAGACCATTACCATCCCTTGTAATCTTGGCCTTTGATTTCTCATTCAATACTGGCCTAAAGTAAAAGCTAAAGAAAAACCAAGCACCCCAGATGCTATCACCCCTTTTGGCACATTTCCTCCCAACCTTGGGAACAGTGAGAAAAGTTTCTGTCTCATACATTTGGGACCCAAGCCCAACATCAAGAATGTCACAGTGTTCTGGGTTCCATGACTGAGGTGAATTACGCTCAGTGGATAGAGGTAGGTTAATATCAGGCGGCGGACGGGGTAAAACAACTTGCCGATTCATCTCTAGATCAAGCTCATCGTGTGAAGAGGAGGCACTTGAATCCATTGACAACAGGGTCGAAGGGTGATGATTCTCCATTGATAAAGATGTGAGTAGAGAATCTACCATCTCACAAGGTCTCCCAGGAGATTTCAGGTTATCGGTGGATAATAATATTCACCACCAAGGATTATTTGCACAAAAAAGCAATCTTTACAAACACCCCCATCATATCAGTCCCAACTACAACAACCCACCTCCATTAATATCCTAAATTTATTCATCATGTGTGCCTACTACATAACCATATCAACTTCATGAAATCTCACAGGTTTTCTATACCCTTAGTTTTAACAAGACTGAAGTTGTGTAACTGTCAATCAGAAAGTACTCTGAATTGAAATATAGGACAAACAAAAAAACACCTCCCGACCCAATAGGTAGGAAAAAAGAAAAAGTTAAACAGAAATCGAGAACAAGAGAAGAAAATACAATAAGATCCAAAAAAAAAAAGAGTATTCCTTTTTTCCCCCTCCAAGAAAAACTTTAATATCCCTTAGTATAAGTATACAGTAAATACAGTAAGACAAAGAAGAAAGGGCTAGATGAAGACTAAATCCAACCCAAACCCAAGAATTTCATTGAACCCTCCAAAGACAGGCGGGAGATACTGAATCATACCCATCAAATCTGTAATCTTGGTTACAGAAAACCTAGAAATGAAGTTACTGAAGACACAGAAACAAAATCTGTATCCTATATGAGGAATGGAAGAATTCGAGAAATATTAAGTATACAGAAAAGTAGGCAGAGGAGTAAAATGAATGGTGATACAAACATATATTACCAATCTATGAAACCAAGGCCCAAGAAAAGGACCAAATCAGAGGGGATCTTAGAAGAATACCTTTTAGGATAAGCTTCAACAACCAAGAATCCACACATACTACTTGGGCACTCTGAAGAATCAACGGTCCTCATCTTGTATAATCAGTTAGAAATCAATTTCCCCTTGGTTCAATTAAATTTTAAATTGTACGAGTCCTACTTCTACTGCTGGATGCTACAAACTACCGCTAGAAGTCTCTCACTTTCTTAGTCTCCCAAGTATCTATCTTTGTCAGAGGAGACATAGAAACCTGAGCACAGTCAAGACTCGAGAGAGAGAGGAGAAAGAACCCACAAGGAAACCGCGTACTCGAGAGTGTTTATCTGGGGTATTTGGGTCTTGAATAATTATCTATCTCATACCATCTCCCACTAGTTTGCTCTTGGGCAGGAGAAAACGGAGGTACGTGAGGGAGTGTGTATATGTAGGTAGCATACGTCCGTTTGTATACCAGAAGATAGAAGCGAGGTTAGTTCCAGCATAACAATTCTCTTCCCCAGGGGCTTGTGTGTGATTTTAGAGGGAGATTAAAGTAAAAGCCTGCGCTGGAAAACACCGCCACCCTATCAGCTTCCCACTTCTTCTACAGAGAGAACACTTGACCCCCAAAACACAAAAACAAAAAAAAATTTACAGAGAGAACACGTTAAATTGTCACTATTTTGGTAACGGTGACGGTGACGGTGCTGCCTGTTTCGTACTTGTGTGACTCATTCTCCCCGCAGCTGGATTGATAGCATCGTAGCGCAATGATGCTGAAAGTGTCTCTTCGCATTAAAAAAAAAAAAAAAGCAAGATAAAAAGAGAAAATGATCCCATTAATGACTAACATTTTGCAAAAATATTTTTTTATTTATCATTTTTAAAACGAAACAAATTCGTCTCTGATATTTCAAAATTGAAATTATTATATCTCTAAGCACAATTTTCAATTTGAATCAAATTATCTAGTGTCTCAACAATATATTTTTGAGGATAAAATTAATAGATCACTCTATCAACTCTATTATATTTACAAATATTTATTGAATCAAAAAAGGAAAAAATTTTTAAAAATTATAACATAAAAGGTCCCTCTTTTTTCTTGAAATGATAGGATTTCTTTTTTGGATAAAATTTTTCATGCACCATTAATATATACACTTGCGAGTCTTAAATGTATACCATACATACAAAGTTTGGTATTTAAAATTAAATTAAAATGATGTGGCACATAACCAGATTCGTTAGTGTATACAATGACAATGTAAAAAAAATTGACCCTTCTTTTTTATGTTATAATTTTTGATTTTTCCTTTTTGGGTTCATTAAATTTCCAATGAATATCAAGTTGAGTTAACCAAATAATCTATCAATTATACATCAGAATTTTCGTAATCGGCTTGTTGGGTGATTAAATTTAGATTGAAATTTGAATTTATAGATGTAATAGCTTCAGTTTTTAAATATCAATGACAAATTTATTTTGTTTTAAAAATAAGAAACGAAAAAATGTTTTTACAAAATATAAATGATGAAACTGGTCATTTTTTCAAACAACAGAAAGATAGTAAATGTTTGTTTTTTAAAGGGTGCTCACGAGCTTACTCGACCCAACAGTGCAGTATTCAAGTTTGTTTTGTTTATTTTATTAAACTTAAATTGTTTGCTCGTGTGGAACTCAAATGAGCATTTGAGTGGAAGTCCAGTCCAATGGTATAAATTTCTTTACACAAAAAATCAAAATTTATACGAATCGAAGTAAACTCGGATCGAAATAAGAACTTTGGCAAACAGAAACACTAATATTGTTTGTTTTTGGCTTTACTGATTAAAGAACTAAAATCAAATAATCTCTTACTAAACTAAGTTTGATTCAAACATCAAATGATTTGATTGGTCATTTAGTCTTTTTCTTTTTCATTTGGACGGTTATGGAATAAAAATAAAGGAAATAGTGTACAATGATTAGTTCCAAATTGTGTAAGGTTATTGGTTTTGGAGGGGCAGGAAAAGAAAATTTTGTAAATAAAAAAACCGAGCAATAAAAGTGTCTCACTTAGAAGTACGTCTCTTTTCCCTCTTCATCCATCCAAAATTCTTTTTTCTTTTTCTTTTTCTTTTTTAGCTGAATGTTTTTGACCAAAATCCAAATTAAAAGACATAGTGGAAATTGCCGGTCCAAACAATAGAGACAATAGGAAAAATTAAAAAAGAAAAGAATAAAAAACACTGTTCCCCACTTTTTCTCCTTTTTTTTTTTTCTTTTTTGGACAAATGACCCAAATAATTCTTCAAATTTTTTAATTGAGTCACTTTTGGTATTTCTACTTCAATTTTGTACAATTTTGTCCTTTCCTTTATTATTGGATCTACTTGGTTCTCCACTTCAACTTGGAAAAATCTTTTAAGCTTAAAGAGAAACAAAAGTCATCAGTTCGTAAATTTGACCGTTGACCCGAGTCTTAAAACCGAGGGAAAAAAAACTTAAAAGATTTACAAAAAGTACAGAATACGGAAGGGGAAATTGCCCTTCACCACCATACTCTCTGTTCCCATTACGTAGGGACAAAACAATCCCGTTGAATTGTGCAAGGAATCCTCGATAACCACCAGCCCTTCTCCTGACGAAAAAATTATTAAGGAAGATCATTCACTCAATCACATATGCAATGCAGTCTTATCAACCGCACACTTGTACGTCTGTAACAAACGGAAACTTTGAGGTGCGACTTTTGAATTATTGCGTTCTGGTCTTTGTGTTTTACCAGCTAGCTATTGGAAGACTAGAGTCTCCTCTCTTAATCTCTGGTATTACTAAACTAATTGTGCGATGATGAAACGAAATTTAGTCCCGCTCTCCGTTTGAATCAGCTGTTTTTGAAATATTTTACTGTAATAATATATATGAAAAACTTTTCTTGTGACTAATTATTAAAATTCTTTTATAAACTGCACGCTATTCTATTGTCTGTGATAGGTTTAAACCTAACCATCCCCATTCACGTAAAAGAAATAATACATTGATGATAATGTGTGTGTATATATATATATACACACACATATATATCTGGTGATAACTATTAAGCCGAAATGGTTTAGCACGCTTCTATTTCTCATATGTACAATCTTTTTCCCTTCTTTTGTGTTCAGAACAGCTATATGTCAAGAGAAATGATCCATTTGTTTGGCTTTAGGTGATTGATGTCAAAGAAAAATAATAATAACTGCAAGGACGGTGTTCGGCGAACCCAGTTTGAATTAGCTGTTTTTAGGGTTGTTTTTCAAAAACAATACTATAGCATTTCATTTTTCAAATACAAGTCCGTTTGGATTAGTTGTTTTTGGGATTGTTTTTTAAAAACTATATGAAAATCTTTTACTGTAGATGTTTTATGGATTATTTTTAGATGTATTTTTAAAAATATTTTCGATTATTTTTAATTTTTATATTTTTATAACAATATACATTTATACATTTATAATACATTTATAAATATTTATAAATAAATATATTTATTTATATAAAATATATATAAATGTATTATATTATGTATAATATAAATATAAATATATTTATATTATGTATAATACATAATATAAATATATTTATAAATGTATATATGTATATTATTATAAATGAATATTATATAAATGTATAAATTTTAATTTTTATATTTTTATATTTATATACATTTATGCATTTATAATACATGTATAAATACTTATAAATAAGTATATTTAAATATTTATATAAAAATATATAAATGTATTATATTATATATAATACATAATATAAATATATTTATAAATGGATAAATGTATACTATTACAAATGTATAAATTACAAATGAATATTATATAAATGTATATTATAATTTTTAATTTTTAATTTTTATATTTATATACATTTATGCATTTATAATACATTTATAAATATTTATAAATAAATATATTTATATAAAAATATATAAATGAATTATATTATGTATAATACATAATATAAATATATTTATAAATGTATATATGTATATTCTTATAAATGAATATTATATAAATGTATAAATTATAATTTTTTTATTTTTATATTTATATACATTTATGTATTTATAATACATTTATAAATATTTACAAATAAATATATTTAGATATTTATATAAAAATATATAAATGTATTATATTATATATAATACATAATATAAATATATTTATAAATGTATAAATATATTATTACAAATGTATAAATTACAAATGAATATTATATAAATGTATATTATAATTTCTAATTTATAATTTTTATATTTATATTCATTTATGCATTTATAATACATTTATAAATAAATATATTTATATATTTATATAAAAATATGTAAATGCAATATATTATACATAATACACAATATAAATATATTTATAAATGTATAAATGTATAAATTATAAATTATAAATAAATTTTATATAAATGTACATTATAATTTATAAATTTTATATTTTTATATTTATATACATTTTTGCATTTATAATACATTTATAAATATTTATGAATAAATATATTTAAATATTTATCGATAAATATATAAATGTATTATAAATGTATTATATTATATATAATACATAATATAAATATATTTATAAATGTATATTATTATAAATTTGTATAAATTATAAATGAATATTATATAAATGTATAAATTAATACATTATAAATATATATTAATATTATGTATAAATGTATTAATATAATAAATATAAATGTATAAATATATTAATATTATGTATTAATATATAATTGATATTATGAATATTAATATAAATGTATTAATGTATTATATTATATATAATACATAATATAAATGTATATTATAAATATACATAAATATATATATTATGTATAAATGTATAATATATATTATGTATATATTAAATATATAGTATATAATATATAATATATATAAATGTATAATTACATTTATATTATATATAATTTATATAATATGTAATATTTATATAAATATATTATAAATATATAAAAATATATTTTACATAAAATAAAATATTAATAATTTGTATAAATAAATATATTTAAATTAATATAATATATATATCCTATACATAATTGAAATATACAAATTGAAATAAACATATTAAATATGTATTTGGAGTTGTTTTTGATATATTGTTTGGATATGGTGTTTTTGGAGTTGTTTTTGAAATACACATTTGCTGTAGCATTTGGAATGTGAAAAACAATTTTTTAAAAACAGACCCAAAAACATGGAATCCAAACAGACCCAGATTTTCACATAAATTAGTCGGTTCTTTAGACAACATCTAATAATTCTGGTCATGAGGTTTGGCTTCTAAATGCAAATTTGAGTTGAAGATAAATCGATCAATGAAAGTACAGGGAGGAGAACTTTCTGTTTCCAGATTTTCACATTATTTCGACTTTGTTCTTTATTCCTCGAAACACATGTAATGCATTCTCTGTTCTCTCCTCAACTTTCGTTGTTCTTTTTTTTTTTTTTTTGGGTCTGTTGCAAGGTTTATGGAAATTCAGGATGGTACCGTACCATGTCATGTTTCAATCAACCATCATATTTTTTTTTTTAGGGGATTTCAAGGTATAAAAATGGGTTTCCTAGTGTCCATATAATCCAAGAAATGCTTGTACCGGATTTCTGAAGAAAAGTCGTTGCTGTCATCAATACGTTCCCATCTTTCCCGCCAGTCATTTCTTGAGGGCATAAAGCGTTGCAGTTTCCCGTATCATTTTGCGGTTTTACCACTCTAAGTGTCAACTAAAATTTCTTTATCAAGACCTTAAAGCACAATATATGTACCATATCTTTATCAAGAATTTATCCCTCTCATATGCTAATAAAAAGGCTTTACAACTAATCAGAGTTATTAGTGGCCCGAATTTGAATGTACTAACTAACGTTTGCCTCCCACAAAATTCAGAATAAATGTGGGGCAGTTTAGTTGTTTCTTTGATAGAGGTGGACAGACACGCATATTTCCAAAAAAAAAAAATCAATCGTGTAAATCAACTGTGTATCCGCCCTATGCTAATAATCAACCACAAACTTCACATCAGCTCTTTTCTAAGAGACTTGTGCCAACCCAATTTAGTAAAAAGCGAAAACCACCAAATTAACGTCCCAATCGACATTTTTCTGCGTTAGGTGGAAGGAGATCGTTCCCTTGTAACTTGAGTCAAGCTGGTGTTGCAGAGGTATGAAATCAGTAGACACTTAGGGTCTGTTTGTTTGGAAGGAAAATGCTTTCTACTGGAAGACATTTTCCTTGAAAAGTAATTTTCTGGGAAAATATTTGTTTTCTTCCTGTGTTTGGTTCAATTCTCAACATGTGAAAATGGCTGGATCAAATCGGGGCCTATGGCTGCTGGTTTTCCTTCATTAGCAGTCTCCGTCGCATGCAGCGTGACGCTCCCACAAAACTCCCCAAAAGCCACCATTCCCTGGAAAGTGACACTTAGCATCGAAGCACAAGCCATCAGAATTGAGAAATACGGCAACTTTCTCTACCGGCCTAATGCTAGCTTCTCACTTTAATTTCTTATTGCTGATCTTAGTCCTTCCTTCCTTTCTGTCAAGATCGCAATTCCTCTCGATTTCTGCAGATCTTAGTCTAATTTTGTAAGCATCCGGCGAGGATGTCTTTGAATATGCAACGGTGAGAGAAAAAGGGCCGCACATATGGAGGAGAAGGAGAGGTAATTGTTAGGGTTGCAATTCCCTTGAATGTTACTCGTAGGCTACGTTTTTCTTTCTCCATTCCTGTATATGTCGACTATCAAAGAGATATTTATCTAGTGTGGTAGAGATCGGAGTTCGTCAGGTAAGGAAGTTATCTTACCCTGTGTGGCGTAAAATGTTTTACATGAGAAAATATTTTCATGCATCATAACGCAACCAAACACAAGAATTCAAGGAAAATATTTTCGGGAAAAAGTTTTCAGTCAAAACAAACTTCCATGCGTGGTAAAGGTGTGAAACAAATAGACATTTATTTACTGGCAGTCATCAAATGGGGTTTAGGCAGCCAGGCCAAAATGATGAATTGTCAACTACGTCTTACGTACTAGTTGCTTGTTTCTTTCTTTTGGGAAGAAAAGGGCAAGCGGTTCACGGCTCTTTTGGTGGTGGTAGCGCCCATCAATTAATTCCGTCTGTCTGATTGAGGCCTGAGGAGGGAGGATGGACCTCACCAGCACAGACAAGACCCTTAAATAAATAAAAGCATCTTCTTTCATCTTTAAAAACTGAAAAGTAGGTTGGCTTTTCTAGCTTGAAGAGTAGCGAGGTTCCTGTGCGCTTTTTGAACCGCGTAAAGCGAGTCGCGAGTCTTCTTTTGCTCTTTGTGGCCTTCTGCATTATTGCCCGACTAGTAGGAAAATTTTGTTTGACAATTAAACGTGCGCAAAAATAAAAGCATTCCAACAAAAGTCTGCTTATGCAGCAGCATTCCACGTTGACGGCCGGATAATTGTATGTCATTTCCTGTTGACAGGAGTTTAAAACATACTGGTGATCAAAATATGCAATTCACAGATTAAAAATTCAATTTGTCGTGCATGTTCAATTATTCATGGTGACAATAATATAAGCACCAAACCAAAGGCAGCATGCCACCTTTCACCGAACGGGACTCCATCATGCTTTCACCCGTGCATTGGGTTGATTGAAGTACTAGAAGCATTTAAATGTGTAACTACATGGATGGGACTTGGAAGCCGCTCATGTTTTCACCGTTTGAAGTTTTCTTCCTTACAAACTGTTGCAGCCTTTTCTCTTTTTTTTGTTTTGTTTTGTTTTCCATTTCTGTATTCTCTCTCTCTCGATGCCTCTTCCCTTTTGTCCTGATGCACATAACTGTCGAATGATAACCAAGCTTCTGCAAAGGTTCCGAGTAGGGTTGATGCCGGACCGAATAGCTTGACTCGAACTCGCCCGGGCTCGAGCTGCTTGATAGAAATAGCGAGTCAAGCTCGATTTTCAATATTTTGCGTTCTAAAGCTTGACGAGCCTAATCAAGTTTTTTTATAATATATATTTTAATTTTTTTTATTTATTATTGTGAAATGTCAATAATATTCTTTATTTAAAATTATATGTAAAATATGAATTTTTATTACGTGAGTTTGATTAGGCTTGATTGAGTTCAAATAGGCAATCTTGATTTAAATTTATTAGATTTAATTAAACTCGAACTCGAGCTCGAGTTCAAGTTCGAGTAACGTAAATTGAAGTAAAATTCGAGTTCGAGCTCGAATTTTAAAAGTTTAACAAACTTGATGTCGAGTCGAGCTCGAGTAATGCATTACTCAAGCTCGAATGGACGCGAACACACCCCTAATTCCAAGCATGTTAATAAGGGATAAACCACCGCAGAAAAGCATATGTATTGATGGTCATCAACATTCAACACGTCTATTTAAACTTAAATATTACTAAAGGCCTGCTAGCTAGGTACACGTTTGAGCAATCCACACGAGGAAGTGAGAAACGCCAACGAGCAAATGACAGAATTATAGATAATAAAACGTCCAAATGTCGCGATGAGCACATGAACGAAGTTATGGGCTTGTTTGGAAGTGAAGTTTTTGGCCAAGTTTTTTAGCTACTAGTTTTTTAACAACTTTTGCTACAGGAATCCAAAAAATTTTGATAAGTTTTTTACTTACACACTTCAAAATAATACACAAAAAACTTTTCCTTCAACTTTTCTTCTTTTTCCTCCCCCACCCAACCGGCCACCACCTCCACCACCGCTTCCGGTGCCGGTAACTATTCCGGCCAACTTTTGCCGGCCTTCCTCTTTTTTTTTTTTTTTTCTCTCCCTCCCTTCCCCCTTTGACCGATATGTTGGTTTCCAAAATTTCTTTTTTCTTTTTTTTTCTTTCTCCCTCCCCCCTCCCCTCTTTCCCTCTGCCTTTCCCCGCCACCTTCCCCGTCCCGCAGCTTGGGGAGAAGGAAAATTGCAAAAAAAAAAAAAAAAAATTACACTCGGCTGTTGCTGCTTATTCTGCCGGCAAGATAAGGAGAGGAGAGGGAGATAGAACATTGGAAAAAAAAAATCATTTCTGTTGCTGCAAAACTCATGTGCAAAACTCAGGTGGCGGCAGAGACAGAGGGAGAGGGAGGGGTGACGGGGAAGCTTTTGCAGGGGTAGGGGAGGGGGCGACGGGGCAGAGGGGGAAGGGGCAAAGGGGGTGGCGGGAGATGGCATTGGTGGAGTTACTGCTGGGGGTGGCGGAGGTAATGGGGAAGGGGAAGGGGAAGGGGGAAGGAAGAAGAAGAAGAGAGGAAAGAAAAGAAAAAGGAAAGAAAGAAAGAGAAAGAGAAAGAGAAAGAGAAAGAAAAAAAAAAGGAAAAAAAAAAGTTTTTCACCCTACAAAAACTTCTACAAAACTTTTTACCTTACAAAAATTTCTATAAAATTTTTTCAAAAACTTCTACAGTGCACTACAGTAAAGTTTTAGACAAACTCCCAAAAAACCCAGGTTCCAAACAGGCCCTATATTTTAATTCAAACACAAAAGAATATACTCCCGCTACTTAATTTTTAAGTTCAAGCAATCGAGATGCATCTCTCTCTCTCTCTTGTGACAGGGAGTTGCATATGGTAAAAGTGCAAATCTTATTAGGATTGACACATTCTTCACACCGGGTAATAATTCTTTTTTAGAAAAAGAGATTAAAGGGGCAACAGTGACAGAATGCGTTAATAATTAGATAGATGATGATGATGATTCTTGATCAGTGGCTTCTGATAGCAAGAAAATGTATCATATGATCTTTCCACTAATGATGATATTATTACGAGCACAAATACTAATACTAATACTATGGCGAAAAGTGCATCCGGTAGGTTGTATAGAGTACGTAGCAACTTGTTACAAGACTGACGCAGGCTTTTTTTTTTTTTTTTTTTTTGTTAATAAAACCCGAAAAGGTAAGAGACACAAGGCATAGAGATGGTTCTCAGCAGGGTGCAAACGAGCCGAACTCGAGTTAATTTTGTGAAGTTCGACGAGCTCAAAATATCGAGCTCGAGTCAAATTCGAATCGAGCTCGAGCTTAAAAAATAAAAAAATAATTATTATTATTTTATTTTTAAAAAATAAAAAATAATTATTTATTTTTAAAAATAAATAAAATAATAATTTTTTAATAAATAATAAAATATTAGAAATATATATGTAATTTTATTATTAAAATAAAAAATAAAAAATATATATATAATTGAGCTCGCAAGCCGCTCGCGAGCCAACGAGCTTAATGTTTTTGAGCTCGAGCTCGAGTTTGAGATCGACTTAATTAGCTTGAACTCGATATTGACGAGCTCGAGTCGAGCTCGTATTCGAGCCGCTCGCGAGCGGCTCGATTCGCGAAACACCCCTAGTTTCTGAGTCAGATAACACCGGCGTGTGTGTGTGCTCCGTGCTGTCGTAGTTGTGACTTCAGACTTGTATGATTCAGGTGTTTTCTTTCCCCGGCCCGGAGTTTACTTGGTAAGGTTCTTTTCTACTTTCGGATACGTACCAGGAAATTCCGGAAAAGCAGTATCCACGTAGCTATTTTGGCATCGCTGCATTTCTTTTTATTTCCTTCTTTCGGCCTTATGCTACAGTCAGTTGGGAAAAAAAAAATCTTTTGGTGGGGCACTTATGTAGAGTTGAGGTCCTTGAGAAACAATTGCGAATTGTGTAATACTGTAATTACTTGTGAGTTTGTTTAAAAGAAAAAAAAATCAAGTGACTAACAAATCTTGAAAGTAACAACAATTAGTAGTAACCTTAAGTTAACAAAATGAATTAATTTTTTGTACACCGAAAGTGTAGCGATTTTTTATACTAACAGTTTTGAATGTATGTCACATATGTATGATTTGACTTTTAAATTTGATATATGTTATGTGACATAATCTAAACCCTGCAAGTATAAGAAAAATTATACATTGATAGTGGATAAAAAAAACAAACATACTCAAACAAAATCTATGCCAAGTTTGTTAATGTTTTTTCAAAAAAAAAGAAAAAAATGAACGTCAATCCCACAAAACGATTTCGCGACAGTGTAATCTTCTAGGCGGTGGGAGATTAACGGAACTTGAAACCCATAATTTGACCGAGACTGTTAAGTTCTTTTGGTATTATCCCATTGATTTACCCTTTGTGACCTGGGCTGCAGCCTTTGGGCTTCCATATTGTTGACAAGCACTGGATATAACACCAAAAATTAGGTTCGTCCCTAACTGAGAAAACGGACATTTAATTTAAGGTCGCCCCATGGGCCTTGGCGTCTCTCAATCACTAGTCAAATCGAGGATTTAACATAATAAAAAATGGGAAAATTGTAAATTGTTGTACAAGTGCTCTCTTTGCATGCAAAATTCAAAATAAAGAACCGAATAAAAGAGTCAGTCAACATGTTCCTCCACTCCGATTTAATCTTGTCCAGTCAACAAAATGAGTCTGATGGAGCTAGAAAAATTGAAGCAAAAGCATTTATCTTTTCCTTTCTTTAGCTAGAAAATCCCAAATTGGGTCCAAAATAATGTTCAAATGCATTAGTAGATGTATACGTACTCGCGGCGTGCCACTACCGGCGGTGGACAAAAAGGAACAAAAACAAAAGCCTAAAATTGAGACAAACAAACAACTAAATGCCTATGTTTAGTAGTATAAAACACGATATTGCTGAATTATGAAGGACTCCTAGTGATTTGTTTATTTATTTATTTTGAGCAAATTAAGTGGGAGATATATATCATCTGGACAGTCCCTGCAAAGGAAGCATAAGTTGGTGATGTGATGGAGCAGCAGCATCATGGCGGACTTGAAATTAGCCCACTATTGGTCGGCCTTCTGGGAGTCATGGCCGGCGCTCTGATAGTCGCAACCCTCCATTGCATCATGGTTCGCTGGTGCTGTGATACTGAAAGTGAAAGATCGCCGGCTAGGAGGAGGACGATTCCGACAGCCCCAGCGAATTCAGCTGCTGCTGATTACAACAGGGAACAGGCCACCAGTAGCAGCGGAAGCTTCTCAAACGTGCTGCCGGTCATCATAACCTCCAACTACAACGACAGTACTAGCAAAGAATATTCCAAAGAACTTCCACCGACCCGAGTTAAAGGGAAAACCATTTTGCGACGCAATCTTTTTGCCTGCCCAAAAGACGGACGGGCAGCTTGACATGTGCACTTGAGTGTTCTGCTTCCGTCTTTGGCTAAAGCTTTCAAAGTCTAAAGTTTGATGATTCTTACTGAAATTCTTGTTTCCTTCTTTTCCGTGCTAATAATCCCCGGATTACCTGCTTCCTCTTTCTCTTGAGATCGATTGCCTCCTTCCTCTAATCTGTCTAATGTGTTAAATTAGCAACTCACCTCACCTTCCAATGTATCAAACCTGTTCGTCTGTCTGCTGCTCTGCTCTTCCTTTTCTGCCAGAAGAGAGAGCTATAATAGTGATTGTTAGGGTGACAAAGCAGTAGTGATTCTCGAGAGACACGGCCACAACGCCCGCCCATTTCTTAGTCGTGCTCAAGAACATCATCAATTCCTAAGGGAAAAAAGTACGGTACGGAATTACTATATTAAGGACCGAAAAGCTACCCCCAACAGATCTATCCTTATTAATTAAAGACAAATGGAGCTGTCAAAACCGGTGGCTCGTCGCGGATATGGACGGATCAGAATTGAGTATTGAATGTAATTGGATCAATTTATTTATATGTATTTAAATAAATGTTCATTTATATTTATTTAATAAATAGTGGGTACGCGTATGTTCAATTACTCATTTATGGGCACTTGAAATTCTACTTATTTTTTTTTTTTTTTGCATGTTGTTTGATGAAAAAAAAATATAATATTTTATTATTATTAGATTAATAAAAAATTGAAATTCATTTGTTCAACATTCACTAAAAAATTGATATTAAATGTATAATTATTTTTAAATTAGTATAAATAAATGACTCGAACTAACTCGCTATCCATCATCATATGGATTTAATTGGATATCTATTTAGATCTATTCAAAAATAATGACGGGTTTAAACAAATTATTGGTGAGCGCTTTCGAGCGACTCAACGTCAAATCCCTCTCCCCTGGAGGAGAGTGAATTGTAGGTTGATCAGTTCTTTTTTACTGCTCAAGGTTTTCTTCTACTCCTGGGCCCTGGGCCCTGGCCTGGAAGAAGAATTTCGCACTAAAATGACCCTCAGATATCTGTACAGATGAATTTTTAATCCTATCACTTGCTTAAGCGAAAAGTTTGGTATGGAGTGGACGGAAAGGGTTATCTGACTCCCACCTACGCTGGTACAATACGATACTATACAAAGGGGAAAGCCTTAAGAAGCAAGTAGCAGCGGAGCAGCTGCTCCAACAGACAGCGACTTTGCTTGCCTTTTGACATATAGGGGAGTGCCCTTTCCAGTTTCGATATCCAAATTCCAAGGCCCAATCTCTTCTTTTATTATGATTTAGTAATTGAAAAAGGGGTGCTATATCTTAGAGGGCATTAAAGACTATTACGATCCTGTACTTCTAACCATTACTATTAACTAATTAAAAGTCTCAATAAAACTTAACTTCTTGACTCGTAAACTGCCGGCCATTCCGTCCATTTCCGCAATTAAGTCTCCTCTATTCCATTAAGTCTAGTGACTGACGCTCACGCCTAGACATATCAAAGTAAAACACAGAAAGAATGAAGTGTAAATACAGACAAATATTTGAACCAATAAATTGGGGATGTATGGACATTAATGCCCACGAACTTTCTCTAATTAAAGAAATGTAACGGCTATAACAGACGGATTGACCATTTATTTATAGGGTGGCGTTTGTTAAAAGAGTTCTGGAACGGAGAATTTGAATAAATTTCATAATTGTTGTTTGAATTCCTACTATCGAAATTGAAATCTTGGAATCATATATTAAAAATTTGGAATTCCCTAATAACCTAAAGGGTTTTGAACAAAACCCAAATTTGATTCCTATCTCGAAAACTAGAGATGATAATTGGGGGGAGGAAGAAACTGGGCCTACTCCGCCACCCATTTAAAAAAAATTAATATGTAATTATATACATATATAAATAACATTTATAGTTATAATAATATATTTTATTAAAGTATTAGTATATGTAATATAATTGGTATTATTAATTATACTAATAATTATATATGTTTACTAATAAAATTACTAATTAGTTATACTAAATTACTAATACATTTATACTAATACATTTAATTAGTGAAAATTTCTTATTTCCCATTTCGAAAGAGCCAATGAACCAAATATCAATTATAGTAATGGTATACATTCCTGATACTAAATCAAACAGATGTATTTGAATGACTGATTCTATTCCAAATTCAAGATGAATGATCTCAAATTTGCATCCTATTCCAATGTGCGAACCAAACGCTTGCTGAGATGAGATCAAAAGCTTATGATTAGTAACTTATCGACCAAAATGTTGCCCCGAGAATAATTGGGTGGCAGCATAGGTAAATTTTTTTCTATTCTAATTTGTTATTATCTGGAGCTTTATTGTACATCGGGTTAGTTGGTATGATTTGGTCAAGCCGTTACTTTTAGACATTTTAAAACGTTAAAATCACACAGAGTTAGAGTTAATTGGGGGTTTGGTTTTCTTTTCTTTTTGTCTCTCTTTTTTCTCTCTTTCTGTGGGGGGACCTTTTCAAGAAGGTTTCTTTTCTGGATAGCCAGCCAGCCAGCCAGCCAGCCAGCCAGCCAGCCTAAGGATTTTACGGTTGCGATTGCGAGATCAAATGCGATCATGGGCCAAGGAATCCCTTGTCTCTGGACCATTTTTATTATGGGGTTGTAATCATGTCAATTCGCGTGCTAACAGTAGCAGATTGGTTACTCCCGTAGCAAGTGCCTAATTCAATTTAATGTGGTTGCTCGTATCATATTGCTCTGCAGAGTTTGGAAAGGACATATGCAATCGGACATAATCATTCGGGGTTTGTCCGGACTCAGGCCAATCTCAAAAGTACAGCTGAAGAGAAATTTGCCTAAAACTTTTTTGACAATTTTGTAGGAAAGTAGAGTAAAAAAGTAATCACTCTTGATATATCATGCACCACCCCAGCACTTGCCTCGGAGTCATAGGGCTTGGAGGAGGCGGTTTTATCATAAATTTTGCTGCCTAGCCTCTCATGATTGCTTCAAGGGTACCATGTATACTACGTAGTACTTATAAGTAGTAACAAAGATTCTCTATTTATAGAACCAATAAACAATGACATACCCCGTGCATGCTGCCTCCCTCGAAACCATTAATTGAACTCAGCTAAGCGCTGGAAATTGAAGTGGTGTAACATTACATTAAATTGCTGTCCTAGTCTTTAGCACTTCCACAAATTTATGGCCAAAGAAAGAAGCACATGGATTCAATACCAACACTTTTGCGAGTCAGTCATTACCAAAAACAACTAATTTGTGGAATTGGAACAAAATGTTCCCAGAGATGGACTGCTATGCAAGTATTTCTGGACATTCTTGCAGAAACGTTCTGGTGATTTTTCAGAAATAGCTATCGTTTAAATATCATATTGTTATCTTAGCTGTCTCTTTGCCAAAAGAGAAAGGAAAAAGAAAAAAAGGATTGGACCCTTTTGTTGGGGGCAAATCAAGTTGTTGAATGTTGATAAGAAGAGATTGTTTCTTACACCAGATGGATGAACTGTGAGTTTGTTTATGCTCTCGTGTATCTCCAAGTCCTGCCTATAAACAATGCTGCGCTTACAGAGTTGACCAAACAAGTTGGCAAAAGCCTTCTTCAATACCGGAAGGAAGGTCCAGAGATCATTCGCCGCTGATGCATTAATTATAATAGTTATACCACTAAAGGTAAAGGCAGTAAGAGTATGGCTTACTCAAAAACTGAAAGACGTAACGTGGAAAGTGATGTGCATTCACTTGACGTTGTGCAAGTACCTGCATCCATATGGACTCATCCATCAGATAGCGATTTTTTCTTTCCTTTACCTTTTTTGGTTGCCCCTCCCGAATTTTAATACATTTAATATAACGACAATTAGCAGATTCCGGATTCCACTGGCCTGCAATTGCCGTCACATTATCCGACAATTTTGATTCTTTGGTTACCTACATCCAATACCTTCCTCATATATATATATACATATATATATATATATATATATGTGTGTGTGTAAGAATGGCAACGGGACGGATGCCCGGAGTGCCCGTCCCGTTGGGGAGTAATGGGGTAGGGTGGGGACGTTTCAAATGGGGCGGGATAGGGTGCAGGGACGATATTCCCGCCCCATCCTCGGTCCCGTCCCCCGCTTCAATTTATTAATATAAATAAATATAATATATTATATAATCTAATAATAATAATAAATTTAGAATGTTTGGCAACTAAGCATAACTTTTATCTCATTTCTATCCAAATTCTTAATTGATATTTGACACAAGCATGTTACGTGTTCTATGAGTATTCCCAAATATTATCTATACAATCCAATTAAATTTTTTTTTATTTTCTTAGTGTTTTATTTTAACACTTTTCTTGTTTCATTTTCTTTTTCCATTTTTTTCAGTTCCGTATTTTATTTTATTCTTAGAATTTAATTTTGATCTATTAAATAAAGGCTTCTAAAAAAAATCAAATTATCACTCGCGGACACTCGTGGGGAAGCGGGGCGGGGGTGGGGGGAACAGGGCGAGGGCAAGGAGAGACTTTACGTGGTGGTGTACCGAAATTCATCTCACAAAGAAAAAGAATTCTTTACGTGGTGGTAGCTGCATTCCTATTTGTCTACGCTACTCTATGATATTTTTCTTCATTGCTGATGTAAGTTGGATGATGATATTATAAATTTCTAGTAACCACTAATTTTAACTCTCTATCATAATGAATTATTCCACTCTAAGTTGTTTTGCATAAAATAAAATTTCAAAAATATACTACAAGAAAACATATCAGATTTGTCTCAGTTGTTTCTAATCGAATATAGCTAGCCTTTGTGCTTTTGACCAAATATTATGTATATCCATCTAGCTTGTATAAATAATTTAACTTAGTTAAGCAGATTCTGTAGTCGGATGCCGACGGCGACGACGTACCCTCCCCACCTTCATGCTCGAGTCGACAATGCAGGCAATAATATGGGGGTATCAATTCAAGCAAACATCATTCCGGGAAGAAACGGAAAATCAACGAGTTTAAAAAAAAAAACGCACTACAGACTCTTTAAGTTAATCCAGAAAGCACTCACCGAAGGCCCATGGAGAATTGGGCCTACTGGACCTCCTCTTAAGCATGATGATGGCCTGGCCATATTTTACGGACTGGCGTGGCCCGTCAAGTCAAGTTGTTCAGCCCTACTTTTGCATGTTAATTAACACTTGATCATTTAGCCCAACCATCCGCACAGGAATTTCCCTCCCTTCCTCCCTCCGAAAGTGATTATAACTTGCAAATCCTAACCCCGACAGAAAAGCTCTCCTGTGTTGACAGATTCGTTGAAGAGGAGCCAAGTCCTAGGTTGTTGACAGTACATGGAGATGACTTGTGCTTCCCTGGTGGATCCACTTCGGCATGCTTGAAGCCCAGATCCCAAGCTGTTTGCGGAAAGATCTTTTAAAATTGTAGCCTATGGTTTAGTCCCTTTCTTTCTTTTTTTTTTTTTTTTTTTTTGTCGGACTCTGTTAAACTTATCTCAGCCCACGACAATCAGAGTGTTGGACGCTTAGTCATTTGGGCCTCCGTGGTCAAATATATTGGGCTTGCTAGAACAATAAAGACATTCGCGGTAAAGACTCTCAGCCCACGCATCTTAACGTGAGTTTGTAGGGAACGAAGGATATGAGGATTTTTTTTTTTTTTTTTTTTTTAATGAGGAATTGATGATGGTACAGTAGTGTATTTTGCTAGTCGTAAAAGAAAAGAAATGGTGAGTGCCTCGAGAAGAGGAGTCACGTGTTTTCACGTGAGTTATCCCTGGGCGATAGATCGCGTGCCGGCGTGCTTTTGCTTTTATCTTTCAGGTTTTTTCTTTTTCATTGAAAAAAAAACACAGAGAGAAAACAAAAGGTCCACGAGGGACCCACGTGAGCAGCTGTCTCTCTCCATTTGCTCTGACAAAAAATAAAACACTTTTCTCTGACATAACCAAACAGGGCGTCAGTGTCGACGTATCAGACGAGAGTCGGAGGAAAGAGAGTTTGTACCTCTCCCGCCCGCCTGGCTGTGAGCTGGGCCCTCTTCTTTTTTTTCTTTTACTACTTCTTTGGAATTACTGCTGCTATGCTAGTGATAGACAGTAGCAGTACCATTCCTTGAATTAATTAAATAAGGACGAAATAGGTGACTTGGACGGCTAGCATCGACGGACCGTACCGAACAACAGCTGATCCAAGGAATCCCGCTCTCTCCCTCTCTTTGCTGCTGCTTCCTACACTCCTCTGTTTTACCTCTTCTTCTCCTGAAAATCGTACTAGTTGTATGCCACCCGCAGTATTTTGCTGTTCTTCCTTTTGTCCTAAATACACTACTATTAGTAATAAAGAAGCCAACCCATATCTTTTCCTGTTTCATTTTTGTTACCTAATGGCTTGCTACAATTGTTTCTACTTCAAAGAGCAAAGAGGATAGCATCTGCTTCCTTTAGCCCAACCCAAAAAAAAATCCTTTTTGGTACAAGAAAATCAGTGAAAATAATGAATGGTGGAGTGTGGGGGTAAAGAGCTCATATTACCACCCCGTACTAAGGGCATGAGGTGGGTCCAAGTGGGCCAAGGAAGAATAATTTGAAAGAGACTGAATCACCATTAAATCAAATCAAACGGATGCGTCTTCATATCCGTTGGCAAAATTTTCAGAAAAACTTGAAAATAATTGTAAGCAAAGAGATGAATTCCTTGACCTGCATCCAAGAAGAGGCTTAAAACTCCGGCTACTCCAAAGGTAAAAGGTAGTTGGTTAAAGAGCTAAATGGAATTTCTTTCTTTCAACTTCTTGAGAAACCTCAAGAGATGCGTTAAACAAACCTAAACCCCAGATCAATCGTCAAAAGCCGGCAACTTTTGACGACGATCCAGGAGACTTATCTACCCATCCCCTAACACCCCCCAGCCGATGTGGGATTGAAACCCCGACAGGGGCCAAGCCTGCGCTGGAAACTGCTACCAGGCCTTAACTAAGAGCTGAATGGAATTGATGGGCGAGATTTTTATGTTTGAAATTAAGGAGTTATGAGTTGGCGGCCTGCTTACCTTATCTGGCCTTAATTAAAATATTTTGCAATATTGGAAAGGATGATGTCAGTTACAAGAAGCTGGACGTGAAATCTTCGCTGAGGGGGAAGGAAGAAAGAGTGTCAGTGTGCTTTGCCATTCTTTTTCCTTTCAGCACGGTTCTCTTTTATCCTTTCTTCTTTATTGATACGAATCAGCGGAAGAAATTTCAGTCAAACTCAAGAGAGATGCATGTGAGACTCCAGTCACCTTCCCCTTTCTAAATATACTTAATTATTTTGAATGCACCTTTAAGCTTTTCACTACATATTTCTTAAGCTCATTTCTGAATTACATTTTTTTTTATCCCACATAGGAACCTTTGCTGTGAATCACTACAAAAGAAAAAATTATGCAACCTTCTATTTAATAATAGCTCTGTGTTTGAGGTAGGATTGGCAATTTTTTATGATCAAAATATCAAACCTCTAACAGTAGCAAATATAAATGTTATCGAGCAATTAAGGCAGAGATACTCAACACAGTGACACTACCATACTAAAGCCGAATGAGATAAGATAAAAGAAAAGATTTACTTTTATAATAATGTTAACTTTATATCTTTTACAAAATCAATTACGTAAATTTTGATCCCGATTTAGGTTTTCGACCACTTTTCACCTTCAATTTAGGACGTGACCCACACATGATTCTAAATATAGTTAAACAAATGATTCGATTCATATTCATATTCATTTTTATCTCTAAAAAAAAAAGATTTGATATGAACCATGTTTATTTTTCCTTTAAAAAGTATAATCGCATCTAATCCATATTCAATTTTTTGTCATTAAAAGAATAGGATCTAACCTTTTATACATAAAAAATGAATGCATATAGGTCACGCGGTGATTTTAGCTCAAAAATTGATCGAAAATTGCTGTAAAATTAATAATTTAAAAATGAAAGATGGAAAATTTTATTAGGCAAAATATGATGGATGTTTTAAATGATTTTTTAAAGATAAGATAGTATATTTTGGTAAAATTACGAATACTATGAATTTATTCCCAATAAAGAGAAAGGAAAATGAAAAACGCCAAATTAAAGAAAGGTTTGCGGCCTTGTGCCAAAAAAAAAAAAGGGAAAGTTGTGTAGTACAGAACAGAACAGAAGAAAGCAGCGTAGAGAAGGGCCCATACATACATACACATTCATAAAGCGGGTAAAGAATAGTCGCGTCGCATTGAAACGGTCGTTGATCACATCATATCGAGTGCTATTTTAACACTCGTCAGATATTTTTATCCTTTTGCCCCCAGCTTATTGATTTTTCTTTCTTCATCTACCATTTTTGCCCTCTCCTTCTTTTTTTTTTGGGATAATTTCAGAAACCTCCCCTGAGGTTTCTGACACTTTCACTGACATCCCCTGAGGTTCTCAAAATTTCACTTACCTCCCTTGCTTTTGATTTTGTGGTAACAATCCAGTCCAAATCAGATTAAAATATTATTTTCATGTGTGAGAAGGTATTTTTATTCCATAGCTACCCTTTGCAGAAGTTGTATTAGTAGAAGATTCAAAGAAGAATAAATGATTTGGACTAATTAGTAAAGTTGAGGGGGGGTAAGTGCAATACAAAAAATTGCATGCACCAGATGTGCCATGCAACAGTTATTTGGCAGATTTTGCAACGGCTAGCTGCAAATTGCAACGGCCAGAAGGTTTGCTGTTTCAGTAGCAATAGCATATAAAGCAAAGTAACTTAACTACCTCTGAGGTTTCAAGCTATTAACATTCTTTGCTACTAATTTGGAGTGATAACAAGTGCATTTGCTGTGCTACAATTAGAGTTCTGAGTAAAAAGTTTTAGCTGCAACCATGGCCTCTTCAAGCCATAGGGGAGAATCATGGAATTCACCTACATCTTTCTCCATTAAAAACAGGTTTTGCCGCTGTAATCGCAAAGCAACCGTAATGATATCAGAGAGTGAAAGGAATCCAGACAAGTTGTATTTCTATTGAGAAATTTCCAACTTTGTGATGAATTTTAAAAAAATTCTACAAAAGGGGTGATTTTGGGTTTAATTTCCGTCAGGGGGGTCTTCGCATTTGTGAATTTCACAAATACGAGCTTACAAGAGCTCGCATTCGTGGAATGCGAGCTCTGGTTATTGAGCTCGCATTCGTTGAGCTCGCATTCCACGAATGCGAGCTCTTCTCAATTTTTTTTTTCCTTTTTTAAGAGCTAGGGAATTATTTCTAGGAAGCAAATGCGAGCTCTTTTCTTTTTTATTTTGGTATTTTTTGAGAGGTAGGGAATTATTTGCAGAAAGCTTCTAATTTTTGTTTTAAAAAATGTTGCAAATATTTAAAATTTTGCAAATAGCTCGCATTTGTTAAATTTGACCTGCAAAAATTGTATTTAACTTTTTTGTTAGATTTCGCATTTATAAGTATGACTTGTAGAAAATTAGATTCAAATTTAGATGTATTAGGGTTTTAAAAATATTATATAAGTGATAAAAATTTTATAAATTGTAAAAATAAAATCAAACTGCTTGGATAATTAAATGTTATATTTGCATAAGAAATAATACAATAATCATAATAATGATAATACAATAATATTGGTGTAATAAAACTGCCATTAATTTAAATATTTACTTATAATGCCCAAAGAGCCTAATTACCAATTTTTTCTTCTCGCGCTCAAATATAACATTAACCCGCATGCGAGTTAACCTTGAAATAGAAAAAACACAGAATCCCGCTTGCGGGTTTCAGGAGTATTCGGATATTCTCATATGTACCTATGCAAATCGAACCAACCGGATATCTTATCCGTATCCCATTTTTTTAAATAAAAATCTTATAAATTTGAAAAATAAAATCAAATTTAGATGTATTAGGGTTTTAAAAATATCATATAAGTGATAAAAATTTTATAAATTGTAAAAATAAAATCAAATTTAAATAATTAAATGTTATATTTGCATAAGAAATAATACAATAATCATAATAATGATAATACAATAATATTGGTGTAATAAAACTGCCATTAATTTAAATATTTACTTATAATGCCCAAATAGCCTAATTACCAATTTTTTCTTCTCGCGCTCAAATATAACATTAACCCGCATGCGAGCTAACCTTGAAATAGAAAAAACACAGAATCCCGCTTGCGGGTTTCAACGTTATTCTGCGCTTCGTGTGTTTGCTTTTGTTTTGCTTTTGTCTTTTTTTTTCGAAATGGAGGGTTGGCGGTGGAGCTTAGTACGAGCTCGCATTCTCAGAATGAGAATGCGAGCTCACTGAACTCTAATAGGTTTCTAATTAGGTTTCTAATAAAGACTTCGTTCGATATGTGATATTTCAGCCGAACTTCGAATCCATGGCACTTATTACGCGCTTAAGCCACCTGTCCACATTAGCAATCAAATGGCTTGATATCAAGAATTCCACAAAGGTAAATTACCTAATAACCTTGCAAAATAGGCTATCCATCTTCCTTGAGTTCATATAAAAACATTATCCTAAATACCAAAAAGGACAAGCTTGAATTCCCAATCCCACCTGTGTACATAAATTGTTCTTATTTGATTGAACTTCTTGTCTTGTAACAAATGACTCCACAGACATTTTCTTGCAAAGTACGTAATTTGAAGTCAGGCGTGTAATCTTACATGACAAGAATAGGTACGTAAAGAATAAGAAAATTCATTATGTAACTTAAACATAAACGGTAGTAATTAACCCCAACTACTTGGGATATATCTGTAATTTTGGCCCTGATGACGTCAGAAAAGGGGCCCAATTTTTTATCAAGGGAGGTAAGTGAAATTTTGAGAACCTCAGGGGATGTCAGTGAAAGTGTCAGAAACCTCAGGGGAGGTTTCTGAAATTATCCCTTTTTTTTTTTTTTTTGATCAATCATGATTTGTTTACTCTGCACCCAGTCTAACATAATTTAAAGGGGATGAACCAATTGAATCTATCGGAGAATTACTATGAACCAATTGAATCTATCGGAGAATTACTATTGGACCAGGTGGGTATATTACGCGTTCATATAAATTTAAGGAACTTAAAATGATAAGTTGTGGAACGTAAGATTTGAAACCTTAACCTCCTATTCTATTAAGCCTTAAAGACTATGGTGGTGCCCTCTCCTTCTAATTAGAATGTTTTCTAAAGCGTCCACCAAATGTCTACTGTGGCGTGGTGACAATGATCCTAAAGTGTGTTTGTACAAAAGATTATTTAAAAATTTTTTAGAGTATTTATTATAACTCTTTTTGTAATATGATGTATATGAAATAAAAAATAATAAAAATTTACTAAAACTCATATTTGTGACGTAAGTTTTTTTTTTTTTTTTTGAAATAATCACATACCCAAATACACTAGTGACTCTAACAACAATGAAACTAGTGTCTAGAATGACACGTATTTTTTAATATACATTTTAATATACTATATTTTATATAAGTGAACTAGTTGTTACTTGATCTCATACTCTTCCATTAATTGGCATTATGCGCATACAAATTAGAAGACAAAGGCAACTTATATTAGTTCAGTTTGTCTGGGAATGTCTTACTCTTACCTATATAAAGGTGTTTTGGAAAAATAAATTTCAAACACATTTTTCCAATCATTTTTTTTTCACTCTTTCAACCCGATTTATGAATAAATATACTAGTATATGAATTTCTTTCAAATTTAACAAATAAGACAAATACAAGTTTCTTTTCTTTTATTCTTCAAGCTAGACGCTTGCAAATTAGCTGATGGGGTTCGCATGCATTTCGCAAAGATGCTCGCTCTTTACAAGTTTTAATATACTAGTGACGGAAGTTTTACTTTTCTTTTCTACACACTCTTGTATAAGTTTTCGTACATATATATGTTTTTCCTTTTATTTCTCTTTTTTTTTTTTACGAAAATGAAATATGATTCCTTATTCACTCTTTTAACTTCGTAATCTCTTACTGACAAGTATAGCTGTCAAACAAACCTATTTAACTAAATTTATCCATATCCGTCCATGAATAGATGGATATGAGTATTTTAAATTTTTGTATATGAATATAAATGAGTTATTCAATAATACTCATTTATTAAATGGATATTATTGGGTAGCCCGTCAAACCCCAATTAACCAATTTAGAATTGTCTTTCCCCAAACCTAAAAAAAAACATGTTGTATAAGGGGCCTTTAAATATAAATGTTTTATGTTAAAAAAAAAACATAAAAACGTCCGCGTTGTTTACCGTCCAAAACGCACACTTGAGATCTTCGGTGACATGTTTTTTATGCCAATCCAATACCACCAATAGTGTTGTGCCAAGTGTCTTGTTATTATTTATACTTTAATTTTCTAATAATTCAACTTAGCTTGGTTTAATACAAGTTTAAATAATAACATGACACTTGGGGCAACACTATTGATGGCATTGAATTGGCATAGAAAACATGTCACCGAGTATTTCAAGTGCAAAACGCAGACAGAGATACCATTTAATGTAAACCAAAATAAAAAGGGTATAAGGGGCCTTTAAACCCAGAGTCCCATTAAAGCAGACTTGACCAGATCACTAATAAAACGGGAAGACATGACAATGTCATATATGTAACCACCAGCTCTTGGGCTGGTGGCCACCACCAAGCTCTTAAGGTTTTGCCTCCCATCAAAATGTCACTTTTAAAGTTTTGCCTCCCACCAAAATGTCACTTTTATAGATCTGCTTCAAATTCAGACGGATGCATAATGCACCCGTCTGATCCGGTGGTAATTCTATTCTCATCGATTCTTCGTAAGTTCAGTTGAGCCTCCTCCTAATTAAAGTAGGAATAGGAGTAGGGATAATAACTAAAAAAAAAAAAAAAAAGAGAGACTGTCATATATGTTTTTTTTTTTTTAAAAAAAAAGAGAGACTGTCATATATGTTTTTTTAAAAAAAAAAAAAAAAAGAGAGACTGTCATATATGTGGATGGGCAAAAATTTGTAGTTTATGAGACCCCAGACATGGCAAGGCCTTTAAAGTTTAAAGGCACATCATCCAATCGCTTTCTGATAATATAAGACCTAGAGAGAAACCCATATTCAACACTACTAAATTGCCAGGCCCCGAATATCTTGGTTTCTGTAAAGTAATCACGGCTGCTATCAAGTTACTAGTAATTTAATATAGCAGCAGTAGATGCTAAGTAGTAGTAGTACTACTTATTATAAGTAAGATGTACTTGGAAGAACCTTTGACCACGCACTTCAGAAGAAAGCTCCAGTCCACGGGTGTTGAGGCTTCCTTCGTTTCACTTCTTTTAGTCTTAAAATTGATAAGGATGAAAAGAGAGATGCGTGCATGTTTTGGCCAAGAGCTTCGTAAATAGATGGAACCTTTTTGTGTCATCAAAATTCTGCTATTCCTTTTAAACCCTGAAAAAAACAGGAATTGGATTTTTATTGGTTTTTGAGTGGAACGTGTGCTACATTAGATTTGAGACTCAGGTCATGCATGAGTTCCTGCTACGAGTGTTGAAATGGGCTGCTCTACCTTTTTTTTTCCTTTTCTTTACCAGTAGAGATAATCAATCTGTGCTCGTTTTTTTTAAAAAAAAAAAAATTCCACTTTTAACATAAACAAAGAAACAACCTGAAGGGAACAGAAGAGCCAGGTGACTGTTGATGGAAAAATATCCAAGACAAAAACTGGCTTTGGGCTGAAATGGAACTTTGCATTGTCAGCTCAGCTGGCTTACGTTCTTGACTGTCGTGACTTTGTTGTATCAAATGCAGGGCACAACCACAAAATGGGAAAAAGCTCAGCAAAATCCAAAGCTCGAAATCTCCAAATTGGATTAGGCATTTAAGCTGTTGTGTCCTGTTCTTCGTTCTCGCACCCCTCCCTAGTACTCACCACTCGTAACTAATCCTGCAATACAAAACTGTACCCAAAAAAAAACCGCTGCTTCTTTCTGTTGTTCCGTTTCCGAAATCATTATTACATTTCAAGAAACATCAACACTGCTTTCTCTCTGCAGCTGCAGCATCAGCTTCCTCCCTCTCTCTCTCTCTCTCTTTCGTTGAGTTTTTTATGATATTTTCTGGCGATCTTTTATTTATTCATTTATCTTCTCTCAACTGTCTTGCCTGACGGCCTTTTTCTCAAGTGCCCTGACGCTTCTGCACCGGGGTCCACTGACCACAAACAGATTTTTAAAGGTCCAAGGGGAAGAGGGATGAGATGAGAAGGCGTAGTAAGGAGGAGGGTGTCCACTTAAAGTCATTTCACGTGCTTTTACTACAAACTTTCTCTTAAAAATCCCCAACAGCACAAACAAAAGCTACTGGATCAACCTAAGCACTCACAAAACAAATCCCACATCTCCTCGTTCTTT
This sequence comes from Coffea arabica, assembly GCF_036785885.1. Taxonomy (NCBI): domain Eukaryota; kingdom Viridiplantae; phylum Streptophyta; class Magnoliopsida; order Gentianales; family Rubiaceae; genus Coffea; species Coffea arabica. Next base: position 715,585 of record NC_092320.1, on the reverse strand, counting down.
TTCTCATCTCTCCATGGACTTCAATCCGAAGCAATGGAGAGAACATCATCAGGGTGAGTCAGACCAAGAACACACTACGCCTTGTGCAAAGATACCAAGACTTCACCTTGATTACTCCGTTTACCCACAGCATCAGCCACCCTCAGGAGACTCGTCTGCCCTTCCATTGTTTGTTACTGAACCAACCAGTATCAGCAAGCTCAGCAGCAACCTGTCAGCGCCATGCCCAAACCCCACTGATTCAACTCCCACTCCCACCAAATATCCCGGTAACGACACACACACACCTCTCTCTCTCTCTCTCTCTACTTTATTAGTTAGCAGTAGCATCCTCTTTTGCGTCTCAGCTACTACTCAGGAAAGTTTTACTACTTCCCGCTAAAAAAAGTATCTTTGTTGTTTGTTGCTTCTAAGTAACCAACTATGTACGCGCATTGTTTCTCGCTGATATTTAGTGCGATCAGGAGAAGCAGGAGGGATGGGGAGTTATTACTTTAGCTTGGCCCAGTGGCAGGAGCTTGAACTGCAGGCATTGATCTTCAGACACATGCTAGCTGGTGCTGCTGTTCCTCCCGAACTACTCCACCACCTTGTCAAGAAAACCCTCCTCAACTCTTCTCATCATCATCACCCTTATTACGCCCCTCACCACCATCGTCATCACTATCCTCCTCATTTCCAATCTGCATGTAAGTTGTCCCTACATTCTCTTACATCTGCACTCCATCAAGTCAACGTGTTTCATCTAGATGAGGTGATCTCACCTCCTCCTCCTCATGCTAAAACGTCTGTCTACGCCTCGTCTTGGAATAAGGGTTCCGTCTGAAAATCTTTCGGCATTGAGATCTAGATAACGCAGAACTCCAACATCATTGCATCAACCTTTGTTAGAAAGAGGTCTTTCGTACAGTAATCAATTAGTTATATTAATAGTAGTGTTTGTAAATATTAATGTTGTCCTTTGATTATATACATATGCATTGTATTCTGGAATGTACAGTGCTGCAGTCGGGGTACTGGGGAAGAGCTTCCATGGATCCGGAGCCAGGGAGATGCCGGAGGACAGATGGCAAGAAATGGAGGTGCTCTAGAGATGTGGTGGCTGGGCAGAAGTACTGCGAGCGCCACATGCACCGTGGCCGAAACCGTTCAAGAAAGCCTGTGGAAATCCCCACTACTCGTACCGCTACCCCTGGTAATGGCGGTGCTAATGTGTGCGGCGGAATCCTGAAAAACAGCAGCTTCCTTGTCGCCGGCGATACGCCTCATTCTGCAATTTCTGGGTCATCACCGTCCATTGATATTCTGCACCTCAGTCAAAGGTATTCCCTTAACACCCAGCAGCAATGAAAAATTACTTCAAAGAAGCTTCGGGCCTGATTTGGAGCCAACATTTACTACGACAAGACTGTTGACGACTCAAGTTTTTGTTCCTTACTTCAATCTTCCCTCTGGAGATCACCGTTTCATAAGTGTGTTTTAGCTAGTCTTGAGAATACTATTCCAGAATATAATAATTAAATCACGATTGAGTCTTTGATCATCTTAAGACGAGATCTAAATTCTCTCTCATCCGCTCGATCACACCTTTGTTTCCTCCTCCCTTCGTATTCTTCTCCTTCTCCTGCTCTTCTTAAAGAAAAACAGGCAAGCGAAACAGAGATAAACGAAAGCGGGTTCATAAAAAGTAAAAACATCAGCAGCTCCTATCAACACGGGTGTTCTGTTTGGTCACGTACAGCCAATAACATAATGGATTCATTTATTATCAAATAAGTGTTGGGATAATTTCCATGAGCTAATAATTGGAATACATGTCCCCCCGAAAGGAAGAAAGTAAAGTGAAATATGCATGCTATTGCTGGGGCGGCAGAATGGATGAGCTTTAGCCTTTATGTCTTGAAATTAAAGCTGCTTTTCAGTTTTTACCCTGTCCAAGTGAGAGGCGAGGAAGGTCATCTAACTCTTTTTTTTTAAGTCAATTTACTTTGGATTGCTCTTGGCCCAATTAATATCTTTATGGTAGGAGTGTAGGACCTCCTCCCCCTTTTTTTTTTTTTTTTGGGTTTTGGGCTACAGCGTTTTGAGATTGATGGTCACAAACTCAAGCCCAACAACCCCTTGTAAAGAAAGAATGCACCAAATTCCGAACGTTAAACAAAAAAAAAAAAAAAAAAAAAAAAAAAAAAATATATATATATATATATATATATATATATATTAAAAGGCCCCTCTTCTGCTGCCTCTGTTGCTCACTAGGAGTAGTATTTTTATTTATTAAAATCTATTTCGTTTTTTCTTTCCCTCTTTGACTCCAAATCTACACTACTGTTTTTGGTAGATCCTCAGAATCAATAGTTCGATCCCAGAATGACGTGCACGGAGATGATACTAGATCGAGTGGGCAGATACTTCGGCATTTTTTCGATGACTGGCCTCGATCACTTCAGGAATCTGAGGATGGAGGAAGCAATGGGACTTCAGCCACTACTGACCTTTCTATCTCTGTTTCAGGCAACGCCACCAATTCCGACTTCTCTTTGAAGCTCTCCACCGGTGATGGAGATGACACTACTGATGCTGAAAACGTAGAGCGGGAGAGAAGCCAATCAAACTGGGGTGTTACCGGTACCTGGGGAGCAAACCATGTGGCTCCAATGGGCGGACCACTTGCAGAGGCCTTACGATCATCAACGTCCAATTCCTCGCCAACCAGCGTTCTACATCAATTGCAACGGCGCTCTGCTTCGGAGACCAGCTACGTCAGCACTTGATACGAATTTAATTTGCATACAAATATCCTCCCATTATTATTATTGTGCTGTTTTCATTTAAGTAATTTTTTATTTCTTACCATGCTGAACACCCTGATCTGCTGTACAACATAGATCGTTGCTTTCTCTTTTTTTTGGGGCAGATAATATTTTGCCACGTTCTCCACCAGTGTTGAATTTCATCGAGCTTGGTTTCGTGAGGTTGCATCACCCGAGGCCCGTTTGGCTTTCCATGTTTTTTTTTTTTTTGATGATGATTTTCTTTATTCTGTTCAAACATGTCAAGCTGGTTAATAAAGCATAAACGGGCCATATGAAGTTTTGCTTAGATACCAGAATCTTAGAAGAGGGGAGAAAGACACCGCGAAATACATGACTCCGTTAGTAGCAAGGGTGGAGTCGAAATGGCAGAAACCTCTAACAAAGGAAGTATCCCAAAAATGAAAACAAAACAGAAACATCATCCAAAAATAAAACATCCTGACGCATGGGCCCAAGGAAACATCAAAAATACAAGACTGCTGCTTGTACCACGGTCCCACCAAAAGACCCTCACAACCAACATGTCCAGTTTGCTATACTATGATGTACGACGGACAAACTAACAAATCGCTGCTCACACACTTACTACCTGGCTATGCTATAGATATGATTTACATGACATCTCCTGAGCTTTGCCAGTATGCCTACAATAGACTTATTAAGCCCTAAAGCTCAGCATTATTATCAGTTCCATGCCTTCAATAACTTGCGTCTCCTTCGTCATATCCCCTTCAAAGAGCGGAGCAAGAGAAATTAGCAGCCTGGCAATGGCGCGCTCCAAAACGACCATCTTTCACATATATCCGACATCAAATTCGTTATTTGCCAAAACAACCACCCATGGCATTTTTCAACCAGGGCACCAGACATTTATCCATCAATAGGCTCCAGTTCATCCTTTATTGGAGCATAGACAACTGCTGTGCGAGCAGGTGCATAAACCAAAAATGATCTAGGACGATTGTCATACCATCCCTCCTGCAAAAGGCAATGAAAATGAATAAATTCCTAGCTTTATTTTCTTTCTTTGGAAAATACATCACACACACATTAAAGAGTATCGAATAAGCTTACAGATGTGAAGAACTCTGCATTGTGATCAATTCTGCCGAAACCTTCAAATAGTGGATCATCCGAGTCCAAGACTACCTGGAAACAATATTGACTTCGTTACTGGACAGTAGAACAAGCGGGAGACCATTGCTATTTATGATCGATCATTCTCTGAACCCATAACACTTCAAAATTTGGTCATTCCAGTTATTCAAACACAGCTACGTTAGCAATTTACAAACCATCCAAGGAGTTTGCTTCAAAGTAAGACTACGAGGCATTCTTATTTTATCAACTTGACATATGCTGTGTATCTCTCGTGTTCGAGTTACATAGATTCTATATAGCAAAGCAGCTTCAAGTTAGTTCACGATTTTCCTTATATTCTTACCATAAGCATAACCATGATCATTTCTTCAAACTGGGACCTGAATAGATATTTTCTACATTTAAAAAAAAAAAAATTCAACTTTTCACCAGCCTTGCAGAACCAGCATTATTTTCTCTTCCGGATGCCAGTTCTCTATCCTTGAGTTGTTTTCTATCAACAAATGGCGTATTACTTCTTCCAGTCACAACCAGGGACTGACACCAGGAACCATGTCATTAGTCCAACCAAAGATCATGTAGGGAGTCTCTCAAATTTGTTGTTCAACTGGCAGATTTTATCATCTTACTCGAGTATCCTCCTTAATCTGAAATACTAATTAAGTAGTCCATTTTCACTAGAGGTAAAGGAGCATTCTTGGAAAGGTAGATCATAGACCAATGGTTAAGAAGCGAAAAAGAGAGACACTGAGCTGTGTTAGCATTAGTTGACCTAACCTTGTATTTCCCAGGCTTGAGGCATCCAATCTGGTAGTCTGAATAACTGTTATTCCAATGAAAGTTAAAGACAAAAACTAAATCTCCTCTTTCAAACACAATTACTCTATCTCCTTCATTCTTCCGTGATATATACTGGTGCTCTGAAGTCATGAACTGCATGAACAAAAAAGAGATGCCATTAACATGTAGAAATCCAAATCTAGATGCTGAAGAAGGATAAAACCCGAAGTCTGGGGTACAATCATGGACTTATGCCTTGAAAATAATACTGGAATGAGAGGTCAGTGAACTAATATGATTAACAGCTAGTGGTGAGTTTTGAAATGGTTGGAGTGACATTGAAATTCATATTGACATAGATACCCTTGCTTTCAGAGCTCTTTACATGTAACTACATATATGTATTAGCAGTTAAAAAGAGAGAGAGGTATATAGGGCAAAAAGCACAACATACACCATAGATTTCTTCAAGATGCTGCATTCCCTGGTCAAACTCTTGCATTCCACGGTATCTCAAATAATCCGCATCACCCTGATTATTCAAACGTGATTTATTTTTAGGCACATCTGTCAAGATATTCTGAAAGGGATACATTGAAACTTGGATTCAAAAAAGTACAATATACTATTACATATGCAAGTTTCATTGGTACAATTCTTGGCAATGAATGTAGCAAATCAACAGTAAATTAAAATAACAAGAAAACTTAAAGAGAGCTTGGGTAATGCACTAAGGGTAAAGATTAAGTAGATCAGTACACATCATAAAGGAAAGAGGAGTGTGTTGAGTGATCTTGGCTCTCTGAACCCGTGTCATTAAGCCTATTCAGGAAGACCTTGGGGAATATTACATGATTTACAAGCATTTAAAGCCTGATGTAACTAATTTGACAAGAAAGCATAAACATAAGAAGCTATGCTCCAGATGTGCTCTGAAAGACTTACTGTGAATTTTGTACGGTCAAACTAACTTGGTGCCTTTTGATTCAAAGATAGAATTTCATGGTCACTTTAAGTGGCTTTTCCCCAATAAAACTCAATAAAATATCTACAGCCCAAGACAGCACGTTAACCAGCAGCAGCTACTTGCATATGAAACTTTAGGGCACTTTTGTTGAACTGATAACAGTGTTTTGCCAAATCTAATAGTAGTACCATGAGCAGCCCTATTCTACCCACACTGCCAAAAGAACCACCACTAAACAGGTTTAAGTCCAAGTTCATTCTATCACTTGTGAGGAGCAGAAAGATGCACGCCCACCTACTTCTACCTTCTCAGAGTTGCTTTTTGAACAGCAGTTTCAATTCGGTTGGCAGGCCAGGTGACAAATTTATGTTAGAGGTTATTTATTGTTCTAATTTAACAATAAAAAACTCAGTTAAACATTTCAAGGACTACCTACTGCCATCATGCTTTGTCAGCAGAAAGCTCACATGGATAACTTCAGTAAGGTCATTCTTTCCAATCTTTAGAGAAATCTTGATAAAGAGACTTTCGTAACTTCACCTACTTGTTAAGATTGAGGCAGTTAATGTCTCTTTTGGCAAATAGCAAGTTACCCAAAGGCATCCCCACACAGAAATCTAAAATTGACCTTGTCTCACTTCCAATTTAGCTGTTGTAAAAAAATCTAATACTTCCCACATAAGTTAAACAGAGATGTAATCTAAGCCTCTCAGAACTCAGCAAAGATAGACACAAGAAAATAGACCCACATGAAAGGCAAACAATAGGTACTGACTGTAGGCAAAGCTAGGGAAGAACCATACCAGATCAAATCTACGCCGGCATTTGTCAAAGCTGTTATTATTTCCAGGGACTACTTTGCCATCAGGAAGACGGTTATCAAACCTCGGAAAATCTATCCACTCTGATAAAGAAATGAAAAAAATCATAATTTTCTATAAACCATGAAACAATACAAAATTCACATTTTTTTTCTGGACAAAATAGCATAAGTTGGAAAAACCAGATTCATTATTACCAGGGTGCCCAAATTCATTTCCCATAAAATTTAGATAGCCTTCTCCACCTAACCCCATAGTGATTAGCCTGATCATTTTGTGCAATGCTATTCCACGATCAATTAGAGGAGTTGATGGTCTATCCAATGCCATAAAATCATACATATCCTGCAAAACATGAAAACGGAAGGATATATGAACAATTTACGCGCAGATAGCCATAGAATTACATTGTCGGGGAAATATATACGCATCTGGTTCAAAGTCCTGGAATAACAGATTATAAAAATTTCTTTGGCCATGTTGACCACAAGAAAGTCAACCACATTGAGCACTTAACTAGGCCCTTCCCATCAACCCAACCCTTCAGGAAATCTGATAAAACAAAAGTCAAACTGAAGCATGCGACCAGAAAAGCAAAAGAAAGGGAAATTCATTTAGTAATTATTCAAATACTTTAACCTAAATTTGTTCCTTCCATAGACTTATTCAGCTGATGCAAATTCAAGAAACGCCTAACAAACTGCATGTCTAAAATGACAGAAGTCACCTTACTAACAAGGCTAGCAACCATATTAACTGAAAAAAATAACACTACTAATAAAACATATGGGTCAATCTTAGTTTTTGGTAGAAGAAAAAAATTGAATTTAACTAATTGATGGGGCCTAAGGCCTTATTCTCTTGGTGGCCCGCTTGACTCTTTGTGGGCTTGGATCATGGTGTAAATGGCTCGATTGTCTCTCTCCAAGCCTCAATATCTTTGTGAACTCCATGTTGGTCATGGACAACTCTAACCAGAACTTGGAGTGATTTTATGAAGAGCTTGGCCCGTACACGCGTGACTGGGCCCAATGGGACTCGGACTGGGTCATTGCGTGGGCCGAGGCTCGTGCACACATCAGTCCCCTCCTCTTGAGAAGGATTTGTCCTCAAATCTAGATGATACTAACAAGAGTTAGTAGTATGACAAATCAAATCGATAGTGCGTTTGGAGGTCAGCCACGTTGGGAACAAATGAAAGGTCACGAGCCAAGTTAAATGCCGTTTGGTCAGTTTCACGAGGCTCTCAAACAAGGACATGCGCCAAGATAGGAAAGAACTAAGGGTACATTATTGACTAGGTGGTAAGAAGGTGTAGAACAAGATTTAAATGAGAAAACTCCCTTTAACACTTCAATATTCCTTCCACCCATTGATTCAACTTGAGATGCCAGTGCTAGTCCTTTACACTTCTCTTCAACACCTACATGAGAGCGACAAGAGTTGGTGCTAGTAACATGCTCAAAACAAGGCAAAGGTGAGGAATGAACCATAGGTAGAGAACAAGCAGTAGAATCCGGAATTTCCCCTTTAAGATGAGCACGAATCAATCCTCCAATGGTGTGGACAGGTTTGGGTTGACATGGTTCCATGAATTGAGACCAAAGAGATTTAGCTTCTAGAAGACAAACTCCATGGAAACTCGCAAAGTGTCCAAGTGGCGTGGGAATGGAACATGCCATGACCAACTCTACTTGACTTTGTTTAATCTGTACAAACGAAGAGGTACTAACCAAAACACATGTTAGCGTGTTAGTAAAAAAAACGTCCACACTTTCAACTTTTACGAACATGGCCAACTCCTCCTCTTTACTCATCAATACGGCCAAAGTATTCTCGCCTTTCCCCACTTTATTCTTCCTGGACATTTGTTCATTCATTGCACTTGAGTTCGGATTTTCATTGTCTAGCTCATGTGCATGGCTCAGTTGTAACTCATTCATATTTGGCTCTTCAATCAACGAGGGACTCGGATGAATTTTCCCTTTATTATCACCGGTTGACACATGGTTAAGTTGCTCCAAGTGGGAATCCAACACTTGGCTAAGTCTTTCCATCATAGAATCAACCAATGCTTTAGTCCGACTTTGGAATTCATTCTTTGCTTCACGAAGCTTTGACTCAATTCGAGAATTCTCAAACTCCTCGTCTTGATTGTCAAGACACTTCTTAGATGAACCTCGTTTGCTTGAAATTGATCTCGATTTAGATGCTCGACACAAACTTCTTCGCTCCTTCTCATATTCATCACAATCTCGTTTATACCTACACACGAAGCACGGTAACGTTCCATCTCCTCCCGGAGTGAACGAAACTCACGTTGTGAACTATCTTCCATGGAATTGTGCTTGGGAGTAGGCCGCTTGGAACCCCTCCTCTTGAGAGGCTCATTCTCCAAGAATTCTTGACTGTATGAGTAAGAGGCAACTCCCCTAGGCATGATTACGTGACCTGCAAAAATGGTTAGCAAAGAAAAGGAGATTCCTCACAAGCTCACGTGTATGTGCTCATCACTCGTGTATCACTCAACTCTCGTATTTGTCACTCAAAACACTCTAATGATCTTACCAAATACCTTTACCTGTTGGATTAGGTGGTTGATAAATGCTGCTCAAGCCCAAATAATTGTCACCAACTTCTTTCGCAAGAGTAATCACGGAGATGTAGGAGAAAGTGTAGGGAAGTGTTCCTAAAAATTAGGAGAAAATATAGGAGAGTTTCCTAAAGTGGATGAGAGAATATAGGAGAGTTTCCTAAAGTGGATTTTAGGTGAGTTTCCAAAAAATGGACGAGAGAGTTTAGGAAAATTTCCTAAAAATGGATGAGAGAATTTAGGAAAGTTTCCAAAAAAAATGGATAAGAGAGTTTGGGAAAGCTTCCTAAAAAGGTAGAAGAGAGAGTGTCCAAGTGAGTACAAAGAGTTATCCAAGTGCTTTACTTAGTTTCTTAATTGATTTTGGAAACAAGTTAGTTTTTGGAAACCTTTTGAAAATCCTTTTCCTCTTGAACAACTTTTGGTAATCTTCTTGAAACAACTTTTGGTAACCTTCTTGAAACAACCTTTGGTAATCTTCTTGAAACAACTTTTGGTAACTTCCAAATTCTACTCCAAGAAAGAATGCACAAATCAGATTTGGTTCCCTATTCAAAACAATTCGGTTGCCCCTTTCTTTCCCTTCCTTTTTTTTTCTCTTGCCAACCGATTCCACTTTTTTTTTTTTTTGACTACAACTATCAACCACGACTCAAAACAAGGAAGTCCACAAATAATAACTACCAAGAACTCCAAGATCTTTCAAGAACTTTCAAGGAAGTTGTTAGGAACTTCAGAAATTTCAAGATTGTGGTCAAGAATTCAAGAAGCTCAAGATTATTGCAAGTTCTCTTCAAGATTCACAAAATTCCAACAAGTTTTGCCAAAATCCAGATTTGAAAACCAAGTAAGCAAGTTGGATAACACAAACAACAAGACTGGACAGATTTGTATTCGGATAAACAGTAACTATGAACAGTGTCGGTGAACAGTATGATGAACAGTGTCGGTGAACAGTATGATGAACAGTGTCGGGTGAACAGTCGGTGAATAGTGACTTTTTTTTTTTTTTTTTTTAACAAGGCAGCGGACGAAACACAAAGACCCTACGACACAACTACGAAAAAATAAGGATATAACGAAAGATACCTCTACCAAAGCTCTGAAGCCAACTGAAGAGTTCCTCGATCAACTTGTTTCGAGACACGTAGCACGTTTGCCCAAGGATCTAGCGAGGATGTCCAACGCTTGGAATTACGAGATCTAGAACCAAACGGACGACACGATTGGATTCAAGACGGCAGTACGACGACTCCAATGAAGGTGGCTTCTCCACGGGATAGGTCGGTAGAACAATCTAGGACGAGACGCAAGATTGCTCAAAACCCTTGCCAAAGCAAGTAAAAGGCTCGAACACTCTTCTTAGAAGAAGGAACGAAAATAAGACAATTTTATTGATAAAAGTTCTGACCCTTAAACCTTACAAGGAAAGCCTATTTATAGGCTAAAGTGACTAAAACCCTAAAGGCTAGGAAAAGGAAAAAGTCGGCCCATGCTCTTACTTAATCATTAACTAATTGCTAACTAATTGATGGGGCCTAAGGCCTTATTCTCTTGGTGGCCCGCTTGACTCTTTGTGGGCTTGGATCATGGTGTAAATGGCTCGATTGTCTCTCTCCAAGCCTCAATATCTTTGTGAACTCCATGTTGGTCTTGGACAACTCTAACCAGAACTTGGAGTGATTTTATGAAGAGCTTGGCCCGTACACGCGTGACTGGGCCCAATGGGACTCGGACTGGGTCATTGCGTGGGCCGAGGCTCGTGCACACATCAGTCCCCTCCTCTTGAGAAGGATTTGTCCTCAAATCTAGATGATACTAACAAGAGTTAGTAGTATGACAAATCAAATCGATAGTGCGTTTGGAGGTCAGCCACGTTGGGAACAAATGAAAGGTCACGAGCCAAGTTAAATGCCGTTTGGTCAGTTTCAAGAGGCTCTCAAACAAGGACATGCGCCAAGATAGGAAAGAACTTGTGTAAGGTAGCAATCCAAAGCTCTCTAATCAACTTTCGGCCATGGATTGTCATATTGTCACCTGACATAAGTGGCAGCAATGAAGTGACGCGCACTCCATACGAATCGCATGAATTTGCGCAAGTTGGAGTTGGTAAAGTCAGCTCATGGTAGCCAGCTTGTGGATGCGGGAAGAAGCATGAACGTGCACCACTTTCAGCAGGAATTAGTACGAAATCGGGTTGCACGTCCTTAACCATAGTTGGAAAATTGTGGACAGCGTTACAACCTATGAAAACAAAATAACCTTCAACTTGAAACAATTTAGAAATCGGGTAAAGAACTAAGGGTACATTATTGACTAGGTGGTAAGAAGGTGTAGAACAAGATTTAAATGAGAAAACTCCCTTTAACACTTCAATATTCCTTCCACCCATTGATTCAACTTGAGATGCCAGTGCTAGTCCTTTACACTTCTCTTCAATACCTACATGGGAGCGACAAGAGTTGGTGCTAGTAACATGCTCAAAACAAGGCAAAGGTGAGGAATGAACCATAGGTAGAGAACAAGCAGTAGAATCCAAAATTTCCCCTTTAAGATGAGCTCGAATCAATCCTCCAATGGTGTGGACAGGTTTGAGTTGACATGGTTCCATGAATTGAGACCAAAGAGATTTAGCTTCTAGAAGACAAACTCCATGGAAACTCGCAAAGTGTCCAAGTGGCGTGGGAATGGAACATGCCATGACCAACTCTACTTGACTTTGTTTAATCTGTACAAACGAAGAGGTACTAACCAAAACACATGTTAGCGTGTTAGCAAACAAAAACGTCCACACTTTCAACTTTTGCGAACATGGCCAACTCCTCCTCTTTACTCATCAATACGGCCAAAGTATTCTCGCCTTTCCCCACTTTATTCTTCTTGGACATTTGTTCATTCATTGCACTTGAGTTCGGATTTTCATTGTCTAGCTCATGTGCATGGCTCAGTTGTAACTCATTCATATTTGGCTCTTCAATCAACGAGGGACTCGGATGAATTTTCTCTTTATTATCACCGGTTGACACATGGTTAAGTTGCTCCAAGTGGGAATCCAACACTTGGCTAAGTCTTTCCATCATAGAATCAACCAATGCTTTAGTCCGACTTCGGAATTCATTCTTTGCTTCACGAAGCTTTGACTCAATTCGAGAATTCTCAAACTCCTCGTCTTGATTGTCAAGACACTTCTTAGATGAACCTCGTTTGCTTGAAATTGATCTCGATTTAGATGCTCGACACAAACTTCTTCGCTCCTTCTCATATTCATCACAATCTCGTTTATACCTACACACGAAGCACGGTAACGTTCCATCTCCTCCCGGAGTGAACGAAACTCACGTTGTGAACTATCTTCCATGGAATTGTGCTTGGGAGTAGGCCGCTTGGAACCCCTCCTCTTGAGAGGCTCATTCTCCAAGAATTCTTGATTGTATGAGTAAGACGCAACTCCCCTAGGCATGATTACGTGACCTGCAAAAATGGTTAGCAAAGAAAAGGAGATTCCTCACAAGCTCACGTGTATGTGCTCATCACTCGTGTATCACTCAACTCTCGTATTTGTCACTCAAAACACTCTAATGATCTTACCAAATACCTTTACCTGTTGGATTAGGTGGTTGATAAATGCTGCTCAAGCCCAAATAATTGTCACCAACTTCTTTCGCAAGAGTAATCACGGAGATGTAGGAGAAAGTGCAGGGAAGTGTTCCTAAAAATTAGGAGAAAATATAGGAGAGTTTCCTAAAGTGGATGAGAGAATATAGGAGAGTTTCCTAAAGTGGATGAGAGAATTTTAGGTGAGTTTCCAAAAAATGGACGAGAGAGTTTAGGAAAATTTCCTAAAAATGGATGAGAGAATTTAGGAAAGTTTCCAAAAAAAAAGTGGATGAGAGAGTTTAGGAAAGTTTCCTAAAAAATGGATGAGAGAATTTAGGAAAGTTTCCAAAAAAAATGGATAAGAGAGTTTGGGAAAGCTTCCTAAAAAGGTAGAAGAGAGAGTGTCCAAGTGAGTACAAAGAGTTATCCAAGTGCTTTACTTAGTTTCTTAATTGATTTTGGAAACAAGTTAGTTTTTGGAAACCTTTTGAAAATCCTTTTCCTCTTGAACAACTTTTGGTAATCTTCTTGAAACAACCTTTGGTAATCTTCTTGAAACAACTTTTGGTAACTTCCAAATTCTACTCCAAGAAAGATTACACAAATCAGATTTGGTTCCCTATTCAAAACAATTCGGTTGCCCCTTTCTTTCCCTTCCTTTTTTTTTCTCTTGCCAACCGATTCCTCTTTTTTTTTTTTTTTGACTACAACTATCAACCACGACACAAAACAAGGAAGTCCACAAATAATAACTACCAAGAACTCCAAGATCTTTCAAGAACTTTCAAGGAAGTTGTTAGGAACTTCAGAAATTTCAAGATTGTGGTCAAGAATTCAAGAAGCTCAAGATTATTGCAAGTTCTCTTCAAGATTCACAAAATTCCATCAAGTTTTGCCAAAATCCAGATTTGAAAACCAAGTAAGCAAGTTGGATAACACAAACAACAAGACTGGACAGAT
>NC_092320.1:691950-694450 GCF_036785885.1 Coffea arabica | reverse complement strand
AGCAACGGCCGTCGTGCGGCCTAAGGCCCACCGCCTAGCCACGAGGGGCACCGTCGTGTGTTTGTCTTGCCATCGGTGTGGCATCGTGGCCATGCCTTTGCCAACACAAGGCAACGGCCGTCATGCGGCCCAAGGCCAACCGCCTAGCCACGAGGGGCACCGTCGTGCATTTTTCTTGCCGTGGGTGTGGCGTCGTGCCCATGCCTTAGCCAACGCAAGGCAACGGCCGTCGTGTGGCCTAAGGTCAACCGCCTAGCCATGAGGGGCACCGTCGTGCGTTTTTCTTGCCGTCGGTGAGCCATCGTGCCGATGCCTTAACCAACGCAAGCCAACGGCCATCGTGCGGCCTAAGGCCAACCGCCTAGCCATGAGGGGCACCGTAGTGCATTTTCCTTGCCGTCGGTGTGGCCGTCGTGCCCACGCCTTGGCCAACGCAGGGCAACGGCCGTCGTGCGGCCTATTGCCCACCTCCTAGCCGTGAGGGGCACCGTCGTGCATTTTCCCAGCATGGCTACAGAGGTTTACCCGTGGCCTTGGGAGCAAAACCCCACGGCAGTTGTGCTTTTTTCTTGCCGTCGGTGAGGCCGTCGTGCCCATGCCTTAGCCAATGCAAGGCAACGGCCGTCGTCCGTCCTAAGGCCCACCGCCAAGCCGTGAGGGGCACCGTCGTGCATTTTTCTTGTCGTCGGTGTGGCCGTCGTGCCCACGCCTTAGCCAACGCCGGGCAACGGCCGTCATGCGGCCTAAGGCCGCCATGAGGGGCACCGTCGTGCGTTTTTCCAGCATGGCTACAGAGGTTTACCCGTTGCCTTGGGAACAAAACCCCACGGCAGTCGTGCGTTTTCCTTGCCATCGGTGAGGCCGTCGTGCCCATGCTTAAGCCAATGCAAGGCAACGGCCGTCGTGCGGCCTAAGGTCTACCGCCTAGCCATGAGGGGCACCGTCGTGTGTTTAACTTGCCGTCGGTGTGGCATCGTGCCCATGCCTTAGCCAACACAAGGCAACGGCCGTCGTGCGGCCCAAGGCCCACCGCCTAGCCACGAGGGGCACCGTCGTGTGTTTTTCTTGCCATCGGTGTGGAATCGTGGCCATGCCTTAGCCAACGCAAGGCAACGGCCGTCATGCGGCCTATGGCCGACCGCCTGGCCATGAGGGGCACCGTCGTGCGTTTTTCTTGCCGTCGGTGTGGCCGCCGTGCCCATGCCTTAGCCAACGCAGGGCAACGGCCGTCGTGCGGCCTAAGGCCCACCGCCTAGCCATGAGGGGCACCGTCGTGCGTTTTATTTGCCGTCGGTGTGGCATCGTGCCCATGCCTTAGCCAACGCTAGGCAACGGCCGTCGTGCGGCCTAAGGCCAAACGCCTAGCATCGTGCCCGTGCTTTAGCCAACGCAGGGCAATGGCCATCGTGCGGCCTAAGGGCAACCGCCTAGCCATGAGGGGCACCGTCGGCCGTTCTTCTTGCCGTCGGTGTGGCCATCGTGCCTATGCCTTAGCCAACGCAGGGCAACGGCCGTCGTGCGGCCTAAGGCCCACCGCTTAGCCATGAGGGGCACCGTCGTGCGTTTATCTTGCCGTCGGTGTGGCATTGTGCCCTTGCCTTAGCCAACGCAAGGCAACGGCCGTCGTGTGGCCTAAGGCCTACCGCCTAGCCATGAGGGGCACCGTCGGGCGTTTTTCTTGCCGTCGGTGTGGCATCATGCCCTTGCCTTAGCCAACGCAAGGCAATGGCCGTCGTGTGGCCTAAGGCCTACCACCTAGCCATGAGGGGCACTGTCGTGCGTTTTTCTTGCCGTTGCCTTAGCCAACGCAAGGCAACGGTCGTCGTGTGGCCTAAGGCGCACCGCTTAGCCATGAGGGGCACCGTCGTGCATTTTTCTTGCTGTGGATGTGGCGTCGTGCCCATGCCTTAGCCAACGCAAGCCAACGGCCGTCGTGCGGCCTAAGGCCTATCGCCTTGCCATGATGGGCACCGTCGTGCGTTTTTCACGTCGTCGGTGTAGTGTCGTGCCAATGCTCCGTCATGCGGCCTAAGGCTCACCGCCTAGCCTTGTTTTCGCTTATTTTTATCTTTTTAAGCATACATGTTGAGTCTCGTTAATGTCCACCGCCGTATGTCTTTGAAATTCATAAATTGCTTTTTTTTTTAATTAAACTATATTTTTGTATTTTTTATTATTTTTTATTATTTTTTTGTTTTTATTTTTGTTCAATTCAATCTTGGAAATTTTTTATTTTTTTTGTTTTTATTTTTGTTCAATTCAATCTTGGAAAATTTTTATTATTTTTTATTGTTTTTATTGTTTTTATTTTTGTTCAATTCAATCTTGGAAATTTGTTTTATATTTGTTTCAAGCACCCATGTGTAGGTGTGTTAAATACACACTAAATTGCCATCTATTGGTGGCTATATTTGTGAGACGAAAAGGGTGTGGGTCTACTAACGGTTTGAGTTTTTTAGTTTCAAGACTATCAGGGAGAGTTGAGATGCTTGACCTGTCA
>NC_092320.1:556234-557526 GCF_036785885.1 Coffea arabica | reverse complement strand
TATAGCCACCAATAGATGGCAATTTAGTGTGTATTTAACACACCTACACATGGGTGCTTGAAACAAATATAAAACAAATTTCCAAGATTGAATTGAACAAAAATAAAAACAATAAAAACAATAAAAAATAATAAAAATTTTCCAAGATTGAATTGAACAAAAATAAAAACAAAAAAAATAAAAAAAAATAAAAAATTTCCAAGATTGAATTGAACAAAAATAAAAACAAAAAAATAATAAAAAATAATAAAAAATACAAAAATATAGTTTAATTAAAAAAAAAAGCAATTTATGAATTTCAAAGACATACGGCGGTGGACATTAACGAGACTCAACATGTATGCTTAAAAAGATAAAAATAAGCGAAAACAAGGCTAGGCGGTGAGCCTTAGGCCGCATGACGGAGCATTGGCACGACACTACACCGACGACGTGAAAAACGCACGACGGTGCCCATCATGGCAAGGCGATAGGCCTTAGGCCGCACGACGGCCGTTGGCTTGCGTTGGCTAAGGCATGGGCACGACGCCACATCCACAGCAAGAAAAATGCACGACGGTGCCCCTCATGGCTAAGCGGTGCGCCTTAGGCCACACGACGACCGTTGCCTTGCGTTGGCTAAGGCAACGGCAAGAAAAACGCACGACAGTGCCCCTCATGGCTAGGTGGTAGGCCTTAGGCCACACGACGGCCATTGCCTTGCGTTGGCTAAGGCAAGGGCATGATGCCACACCGACGGCAAGAAAAACGCCCGACGGTGCCCCTCATGGCTAGGCGGTAGGCCTTAGGCCACACGACGGCCGTTGCCTTGCGTTGGCTAAGGCAAGGGCACAATGCCACACCGACGGCAAGATAAACGCACGACGGTGCCCCTCATGGCTAAGCGGTGGGCCTTAGGCCGCACGACGGCCGTTGCCCTGCGTTGGCTAAGGCATAGGCACGATGGCCACACCGACGGCAAGAAGAACGGCCGACGGTGCCCCTCATGGCTAGGCGGTTGCCCTTAGGCCGCACGATGGCCATTGCCCTGCGTTGGCTAAAGCACGGGCACGATGCTAGGCGTTTGGCCTTAGGCCGCACGACGGCCGTTGCCTAGCGTTGGCTAAGGCATGGGCACGATGCCACACCGACGGCAAATAAAACGCACGACGGTGCCCCTCATGGCTAGGCGGTGGGCCTTAGGCCGCACGACGGCCGTTGCCCTGCGTTGGCTAAGGCATGGGCACGGCGGCCACACCGACGGCAAGAAAAACGCACGACGGTGCCCCTCATGGCCAGGCGGTCGGCCATAG
>NC_092320.1:500000-502500 GCF_036785885.1 Coffea arabica | reverse complement strand
TGTGTTTAACTTGCCGTCGGTGTGGCATCGTGCCCATGCCTTAGCCAACACAAGGCAACGGCCGTCGTGCGGCCCAAGGCCCACCGCCTAGCCACGAGGGGCACCGTCGTGTGTTTTTCTTGCCATCGGTGTGGAATCGTGGCCATGCCTTAGCCAACGCAAGGCAACGGCCGTCATGCGGCCTATGGCCGACCGCCTGGCCATGAGGGGCACCGTCGTGCGTTTTTCTTGCCGTCGGTGTGGCCGCCGTGCCCATGCCTTAGCCAACGCAGGGCAACGGCCGTCGTGCGGCCTAAGGCCCACCGCCTAGCCATGAGGGGCACCGTCGTGCGTTTTATTTGCCGTCGGTGTGGCATCGTGCCCATGCCTTAGCCAACGCTAGGCAACGGCCGTCGTGCGGCCTAAGGCCAAACGCCTAGCCATGAGGGGCACCGTAGTGCATTTTCCTTGCCGTCGGTGTGGCCGTCGTGCCCACGCCTTGGCCAACGCAGGGCAACGGCCGTCGTGCGGCCTATTGCCCACCTCCTAGCCGTGAGGGGCACCGTCGTGCCTTTTCCCAGCATGGCTACAGAGGTTTACCCGTGGCCTTGGGAGCAAAACCCCACGGCAGTTGTGCTTTTTTCTTGCCGTCGGTGAGGCCGTCGTGCCCATGCCTTAGCCAATGCAAGGCAACGGCCGTCGTCCGTCCTAAGGCCCACCGCCAAGCCGTGAGGGGCACCGTCGTGCATTTTTCTTGTCGTCGGTGTGGCCGTCGTGCCCACGCCTTAGCCAACGCCGGGCAACGGCCGTCATGCGGCCTAAGGCCGCCATGAGGGGCACCGTCGTGCGTTTTTCCAGCATGGCTACAGAGGTTTACCCGTTGCCTTGGGAACAAAACCCCACGGCAGTCGTGCGTTTTCCTTGCCATCGGTGAGGCCGTCGTGCCCATGCTTAAGCCAATGCAAGGCAACGGCCGTCGTGCGGCCTAAGGTCTACCGCCTAGCCATGAGGGGCACCGTCGTGTGTTTAACTTGCCGTCGGTGTGGCATCGTGCCCATGCCTTAGCCAACACAAGGCAACGGCCGTCGTGCGGCCCAAGGCCCACCGCCTAGCCACGAGGGGCACCGTCGTGTGTTTTTCTTGCCATCGGTGTGGAATCGTGGCCATGCCTTAGCCAACGCAAGGCAACGGCCGTCATGCGGCCTATGGCCGACCGCCTGGCCATGAGGGGCACCGTCGTGCGTTTTTCTTGCCGTCGGTGTGGCCGCCGTGCCCATGCCTTAGCCAACGCAGGGCAACGGCCGTCGTGCGGCCTAAGGCCCACCGCCTAGCCATGAGGGGCACCGTCGTGCGTTTTATTTGCCGTCGGTGTGGCATCGTGCCCATGCCTTAGCCAACGCTAGGCAACGGCCGTCGTGCGGCCTAAGGCCAAACGCCTAGCATCGTGCCCGTGCTTTAGCCAACGCAGGGCAATGGCCATCGTGCGGCCTAAGGGCAACCGCCTAGCCATGAGGGGCACCGTCGGCCGTTCTTCTTGCCGTCGGTGTGGCCATCGTGCCTATGCCTTAGCCAACGCAGGGCAACGGCCGTCGTGCGGCCTAAGGCCCACCGCTTAGCCATGAGGGGCACCGTCGTGCGTTTATCTTGCCGTCGGTGTGGCATTGTGCCCTTGCCTTAGCCAACGCAAGGCAACGGCCGTCGTGTGGCCTAAGGCCTACCGCCTAGCCATGAGGGGCACCGTCGGGCGTTTTTCTTGCCGTCGGTGTGGCATCATGCCCTTGCCTTAGCCAACGCAAGGCAATGGCCGTCGTGTGGCCTAAGGCCTACCACCTAGCCATGAGGGGCACTGTCGTGCGTTTTTCTTGCCGTTGCCTTAGCCAACGCAAGGCAACGGTCGTCGTGTGGCCTAAGGCGCACCGCTTAGCCATGAGGGGCACCGTCGTGCATTTTTCTTGCTGTGGATGTGGCGTCGTGCCCATGCCTTAGCCAACGCAAGCCAACGGCCGTCGTGCGGCCTAAGGCCTATCGCCTTGCCATGATGGGCACCGTCGTGCGTTTTTCACGTCGTCGGTGTAGTGTCGTGCCAATGCTCCGTCATGCGGCCTAAGGCTCACCGCCTAGCCTTGTTTTCGCTTATTTTTATCTTTTTAAGCATACATGTTGAGTCTCGTTAATGTCCACCGCCGTATGTCTTTGAAATTCATAAATTGCTTTTTTTTTTAATTAAACTATATTTTTGTATTTTTTATTATTTTTTATTATTTTTTTGTTTTTATTTTTGTTCAATTCAATCTTGGAAATTTTTTATTTTTTTTTATTTTTTTTGTTTTTATTTTTGTTCAATTCAATCTTGGAAAATTTTTATTATTTTTTATTGTTTTTATTGTTTTTATTTTTGTTCAATTCAATCTTGGAAATTTGTTTTATATTTGTTTCAAGCACCCATGTGTAGGTGTGTTAAATACACACTAAATTGCCATCTATTGGTGGCTATATTTGTGAGACGAAAAGGGTGTGGGTC
>NC_092320.1:232500-235000 GCF_036785885.1 Coffea arabica | reverse complement strand
CATTGCCTTGCGTTGGCTAAGGCAAGGGCATGATGCCACACCGACGGCAAGAAAAACGCCCGACGGTGCCCCTCATGGCTAGGCGGTAGGCCTTAGGCCACACGACGGCCGTTGCCTTGCGTTGGCTAAGGCAAGGGCACAATGCCACACCGACGGCAAGATAAACGCACGACGGTGCCCCTCATGGCTAAGCGGTGGGCCTTAGGCCGCACGACGGCCGTTGCCCTGCGTTGGCTAAGGCATAGGCACGATGGCCACACCGACGGCCAGTGGCGCGAAGCTACCGTGCGCTGGATTATGACTGAACGCCTCTAAGTCAGAATCCGAGCTAGAAGCGATGCATATGCCCGTCGCCCGTTTGCCGACCCGCAGTAGGGGCCTCTGGCCCCCAAGGGCACGTGTCGTGGGCTAAGTCCTCGCGGCGGAAGAGCCGCGTTGGCTGCCTTGAAGTACAATTCCCATCGAGCGACGGGTAGAATCCTTTGCAGACGACTTAAATACGCGACGGGGTATTGTAAGGGGCAGAGTGGCCTTGCTGCCACGATCCTCTGAGATTCAGCCCTTTGTCGCTTCGATTCGTCCCTCCCCCTCCCAAACCACAACGCTTTTCCAGCATGGCTGCGGAGGTTTACCCGTGGCCTTGGGCACGAAACCCCACGGCAGTCGTGCGTTTTTCTAGCCGTCGGTGAGGCCGTCGTGCCCATGCCTTAGCCAATGCAAGGCAACGGCCGTCGTGCGGGCTAAGGTCCACCGCCAAGCCACGAGGGGCACCGTCGTGCTTTTTTCTTGCCGTCGGTGTGGCATCGTGCCCATGCCTTAGCCAACACAAGGCAACGGCCGTTGTGCGGGCTAAGGCCCACCGCCTAGCCACGAGGGGCACCGTCGTACGTTTTTCTTGCCGTCGGTGTGCCATCGTGCCGATGCCTTAACCAACGCAAGCCCACGCCCGTCGTGCGGCCTAAGGCCAACTGCCTAGCCATGAGGGGCACCGTCGTGCATTTTCCTTGCCGTCGGTGTGGCCGTCGTGCCCAAGCCTTGGCCAACGCAGGGCAACGGCCGTCGTGCGGCCTAAGGCCCACCGCCTAGCCGTGAGGGGCACCGTCGTGCGTTTTTCCAGCATGGCTACAGAGGTTTACCCGTGGCCTTGGGAACAAAACCCCACGGCAGTCGTGCGTTTTTCTTGCCGTCGGTGCGGCCGTCGTGCCCATGCCTTAGCCAATGCAAGGCAACGGCCGTCGTGCGGCCTAAGGTCCACCGCCTAGCCATGAGTGGCACCGTCGTGCGTTTTCCTTGCCATCGGTGTGGCGTCGTGCCCATGCCTTAGCCAATGCAAGCAACGGCCGTCGTGCGGCCTAAGGCCCACCGCCTAGCCACGAGGGGCACCGTCGTGTGTTTGTCTTGCCATCGGTGTGGCATCGTGGCCATGCCTTTGCCAACACAAGGCAACGGCCGTCATGCGGCCCAAGGCCAACCGCCTAGCCACGAGGGGCACCGTCGTGCATTTTTCTTGCCGTGGGTGTGGCGTCGTGCCCATGCCTTAGCCAACGCAAGGCAACGGCCGTCGTGTGGCCTAAGGTCAACCGCCTAGCCATGAGGGGCACCGTCGTGCGTTTTTCTTGCCGTCGGTGAGCCATCGTGCCGATGCCTTAACCAACGCAAGCCAACGGCCATCGTGCGGCCTAAGGCCAACCGCCTAGCCATGAGGGGCACCGTAGTGCATTTTCCTTGCCGTCGGTGTGGCCGTCGTGCCCACGCCTTGGCCAACGCAGGGCAACGGCCGTCGTGCGGCCTATTGCCCACCTCCTAGCCGTGAGGGGCACCGTCGTGCATTTTCCCAGCATGGCTACAGAGGTTTACCCGTGGCCTTGGGAGCAAAACCCCACGGCAGTTGTGCTTTTTTCTTGCCGTCGGTGAGGCCGTCGTGCCCATGCCTTAGCCAATGCAAGGCAACGGCCGTCGTCCGTCCTAAGGCCCACCGCCAAGCCGTGAGGGGCACCGTCGTGCATTTTTCTTGTCGTCGGTGTGGCCGTCGTGCCCACGCCTTAGCCAACGCCGGGCAACGGCCGTCGTGCGGCCTAAGGCCGCCATGAGGGGCACCGTCGTGCGTTTTTCCAGCATGGCTACAGAGGTTTACCCGTTGCCTTGGGAACAAAACCCCACGGCAGTCGTGCGTTTTCCTTGCCATCGGTGAGGCCGTCGTGCCCATGCTTAAGCCAATGCAAGGCAACGGCCGTCGTGCGGCCTAAGGTCTACCGCCTAGCCATGAGGGGCACCGTCGTGTGTTTAACTTGCCGTCGGTGTGGCATCGTGCCCATGCCTTAGCCAACACAAGGCAACGGCCGTCGTGCGGCCCAAGGCCCACCGCCTAGCCACGAGGGGCACCGTCGTGTGTTTTTCTTGCCATCGGTGTGGAATCGTGGCCATGCCTTAGCCAACGCAAGGCAACGGCCGTCATGCGGCCTATGGCCGACCGCCTGGCCATGAGGGGCACCGTCGTGCG
>NC_092320.1:205000-207500 GCF_036785885.1 Coffea arabica | reverse complement strand
CCTAAGGTCCACCGCCTAGCCATGAGTGGCACCGTCGTGCGTTTTCCTTGCCATCGGTGTGGCGTCGTGCCCATGCCTTAGCCAATGCAAGCAACGGCCGTCGTGCGGCCTAAGGCCCACCGCCTAGCCACGAGGGGCACCGTCGTGTGTTTGTCTTGCCATCGGTGTGGCATCGTGGCCATGCCTTTGCCAACACAAGGCAACGGCCGTCATGCGGCCCAAGGCCAACCGCCTAGCCACGAGGGGCACCGTCGTGCATTTTTCTTGCCGTGGGTGTGGCGTCGTGCCCATGCCTTAGCCAACGCAAGGCAACGGCCGTCGTGTGGCCTAAGGTCAACCGCCTAGCCATGAGGGGCACCGTCGTGCGTTTTTCTTGCCGTCGGTGAGCCATCGTGCCGATGCCTTAACCAACGCAAGCCAACGGCCATCGTGCGGCCTAAGGCCAACCGCCTAGCCATGAGGGGCACCGTAGTGCATTTTCCTTGCCGTCGGTGTGGCCGTCGTGCCCACGCCTTGGCCAACGCAGGGCAACGGCCGTCGTGCGGCCTATTGCCCACCTCCTAGCCGTGAGGGGCACCGTCGTGCATTTTCCCAGCATGGCTACAGAGGTTTACCCGTGGCCTTGGGAGCAAAACCCCACGGCAGTTGTGCTTTTTTCTTGCCGTCGGTGAGGCCGTCGTGCCCATGCCTTAGCCAATGCAAGGCAACGGCCGTCGTCCGTCCTAAGGCCCACCGCCAAGCCGTGAGGGGCACCGTCGTGCATTTTTCTTGTCGTCGGTGTGGCCGTCGTGCCCACGCCTTAGCCAACGCCGGGCAACGGCCGTCATGCGGCCTAAGGCCGCCATGAGGGGCACCGTCGTGCGTTTTTCCAGCATGGCTACAGAGGTTTACCCGTTGCCTTGGGAACAAAACCCCACGGCAGTCGTGCGTTTTCCTTGCCATCGGTGAGGCCGTCGTGCCCATGCTTAAGCCAATGCAGGGCAACGGCCGTCGTGCGGCCTAAGGCCCACCGCCTAGCCATGAGGGGCACCGTCGTGCGTTTTATTTGCCGTCGGTGTGGCATCGTGCCCATGCCTTAGCCAACGCTAGGCAACGGCCGTCGTGCGGCCTAAGGCCAAACGCCTAGCATCGTGCCCGTGCTTTAGCCAACGCAGGGCAATGGCCATCGTGCGGCCTAAGGGCAACCGCCTAGCCACGAGGGGCACCGTCGTGTGTTTTTCTTGCCATCGGTGTGGAATCGTGCCCATGCCTTAGCCAACGCAAGGCAACGGCCGTCATGCGGCCTATGGCCGACCGCCTGGCCATGAGGGGCACCGTCGTGCGTTTTTCTTGCCGTCGGTGTGGCCGCCGTGCCCATGCCTTAGCCAACGCAGGGCAACGGCCGTCGTGCGGCCTAAGGCCCACCGCCTAGCCATGAGGGGCACCGTCGTGCGTTTTATTTGCCGTCGGTGTGGCATCGTGCCCATGCCTTAGCCAACGCTAGGCAACGGCCGTCGTGCGGCCTAAGGCCAAACGCCTAGCATCGTGCCCGTGCTTTAGCCAACGCAGGGCAATGGCCATCGTGCGGCCTAAGGGCAACCGCCTAGCCATGAGGGGCACCGTCGGCCGTTCTTCTTGCCGTCGGTGTGGCCATCGTGCCTATGCCTTAGCCAACGCAGGGCAACGGCCGTCGTGCGGCCTAAGGCCCACCGCTTAGCCATGAGGGGCACCGTCGTGCGTTTATCTTGCCGTCGGTGTGGCATTGTGCCCTTGCCTTAGCCAACGCAAGGCAACGGCCGTCGTGTGGCCTAAGGCCTACCGCCTAGCCATGAGGGGCACCGTCGGGCGTTTTTCTTGCCGTCGGTGTGGCATCATGCCCTTGCCTTAGCCAACGCAAGGCAATGGCCGTCGTGTGGCCTAAGGCCTACCACCTAGCCATGAGGGGCACTGTCGTGCGTTTTTCTTGCCGTTGCCTTAGCCAACGCAAGGCAACGGTCGTCGTGTGGCCTAAGGCGCACCGCTTAGCCATGAGGGGCACCGTCGTGCATTTTTCTTGCTGTGGATGTGGCGTCGTGCCCATGCCTTAGCCAACGCAAGCCAACGGCCGTCGTGCGGCCTAAGGCCTATCGCCTTGCCATGATGGGCACCGTCGTGCGTTTTTCACGTCGTCGGTGTAGTGTCGTGCCAATGCTCCGTCATGCGGCCTAAGGCTCACCGCCTAGCCTTGTTTTCGCTTATTTTTATCTTTTTAAGCATACATGTTGAGTCTCGTTAATGTCCACCGCCGTATGTCTTTGAAATTCATAAATTGCTTTTTTTTTTAATTAAACTATATTTTTGTATTTTTTATTATTTTTTATTATTTTTTTGTTTTTATTTTTGTTCAATTCAATCTTGGAAATTTTTTATTTTTTTTTATTTTTTTTGTTTTTATTTTTGTTCAATTCAATCTTGGAAAATTTTTATTATTTTTTATTGTTTTTATTGTTTTTATTTTTGTTCAATTCAATCTTGGAAATTT
>NC_092320.1:192500-197500 GCF_036785885.1 Coffea arabica | reverse complement strand
GTGTTTGTCTTGCCATCGGTGTGGCATCGTGGCCATGCCTTTGCCAACACAAGGCAACGGCCGTCATGCGGCCCAAGGCCAACCGCCTAGCCACGAGGGGCACCGTCGTGCATTTTTCTTGCCGTGGGTGTGGCGTCGTGCCCATGCCTTAGCCAACGCAAGGCAACGGCCGTCGTGTGGCCTAAGGTCAACCGCCTAGCCATGAGGGGCACCGTCGTGCGTTTTTCTTGCCGTCGGTGAGCCATCGTGCCGATGCCTTAACCAACGCAAGCCAACGGCCATCGTGCGGCCTAAGGCCAACCGCCTAGCCATGAGGGGCACCGTAGTGCATTTTCCTTGCCGTCGGTGTGGCCGTCGTGCCCACGCCTTGGCCAACGCAGGGCAACGGCCGTCGTGCGGCCTATTGCCCACCTCCTAGCCGTGAGGGGCACCGTCGTGCATTTTCCCAGCATGGCTACAGAGGTTTACCCGTGGCCTTGGGAGCAAAACCCCACGGCAGTTGTGCTTTTTTCTTGCCGTCGGTGAGGCCGTCGTGCCCATGCCTTAGCCAATGCAAGGCAACGGCCGTCGTCCGTCCTAAGGCCCACCGCCAAGCCGTGAGGGGCACCGTCGTGCATTTTTCTTGTCGTCGGTGTGGCCGTCGTGCCCACGCCTTAGCCAACGCCGGGCAACGGCCGTCATGCGGCCTAAGGCCGCCATGAGGGGCACCGTCGTGCGTTTTTCCAGCATGGCTACAGAGGTTTACCCGTTGCCTTGGGAACAAAACCCCACGGCAGTCGTGCGTTTTCCTTGCCATCGGTGAGGCCGTCGTGCCCATGCTTAAGCCAATGCAGGGCAACGGCCGTCGTGCGGCCTAAGGCCCACCGCCTAGCCATGAGGGGCACCGTCGTGCGTTTTATTTGCCGTCGGTGTGGCATCGTGCCCATGCCTTAGCCAACGCTAGGCAACGGCCGTCGTGCGGCCTAAGGCCAAACGCCTAGCATCGTGCCCGTGCTTTAGCCAACGCAGGGCAATGGCCATCGTGCGGCCTAAGGGCAACCGCCTAGCCACGAGGGGCACCGTCGTGTGTTTTTCTTGCCATCGGTGTGGAATCGTGCCCATGCCTTAGCCAACGCAAGGCAACGGCCGTCATGCGGCCTATGGCCGACCGCCTGGCCATGAGGGGCACCGTCGTGCGTTTTTCTTGCCGTCGGTGTGGCCGCCGTGCCCATGCCTTAGCCAACGCAGGGCAACGGCCGTCGTGCGGCCTAAGGCCCACCGCCTAGCCATGAGGGGCACCGTCGTGCGTTTTATTTGCCGTCGGTGTGGCATCGTGCCCATGCCTTAGCCAACGCTAGGCAACGGCCGTCGTGCGGCCTAAGGCCAAACGCCTAGCATCGTGCCCGTGCTTTAGCCAACGCAGGGCAATGGCCATCGTGCGGCCTAAGGGCAACCGCCTAGCCATGAGGGGCACCGTCGGCCGTTCTTCTTGCCGTCGGTGTGGCCATCGTGCCTATGCCTTAGCCAACGCAGGGCAACGGCCGTCGTGCGGCCTAAGGCCCACCGCTTAGCCATGAGGGGCACCGTCGTGCGTTTATCTTGCCGTCGGTGTGGCATTGTGCCCTTGCCTTAGCCAACGCAAGGCAACGGCCGTCGTGTGGCCTAAGGCCTACCGCCTAGCCATGAGGGGCACCGTCGGGCGTTTTTCTTGCCGTCGGTGTGGCATCATGCCCTTGCCTTAGCCAACGCAAGGCAATGGCCGTCGTGTGGCCTAAGGCCTACCACCTAGCCATGAGGGGCACTGTCGTGCGTTTTTCTTGCCGTTGCCTTAGCCAACGCAAGGCAACGGTCGTCGTGTGGCCTAAGGCGCACCGCTTAGCCATGAGGGGCACCGTCGTGCATTTTTCTTGCTGTGGATGTGGCGTCGTGCCCATGCCTTAGCCAACGCAAGCCAACGGCCGTCGTGCGGCCTAAGGCCTATCGCCTTGCCATGATGGGCACCGTCGTGCGTTTTTCACGTCGTCGGTGTAGTGTCGTGCCAATGCTCCGTCATGCGGCCTAAGGCTCACCGCCTAGCCTTGTTTTCGCTTATTTTTATCTTTTTAAGCATACATGTTGAGTCTCGTTAATGTCCACCGCCGTATGTCTTTGAAATTCATAAATTGCTTTTTTTTTTAATTAAACTATATTTTTGTATTTTTTATTATTTTTTATTATTTTTTTGTTTTTATTTTTGTTCAATTCAATCTTGGAAATTTTTTATTTTTTTTTATTTTTTTTGTTTTTATTTTTGTTCAATTCAATCTTGGAAAATTTTTATTATTTTTTATTGTTTTTATTGTTTTTATTTTTGTTCAATTCAATCTTGGAAATTTGTTTTATATTTGTTTCAAGCACCCATGTGTAGGTGTGTTAAATACACACTAAATTGCCATCTATTGGTGGCTATATTTGTGAGACGAAAAGGGTGTGGGTCTACTAACGGTTTGAGTTTTTTAGTTTCAAGACTATCAGGGAGAGTTGAGATGCTTGACCTGTCAAGGCCATAGGAAGGCCGTCGGTACTAGAAACACGTTAGACATCATCGTTGGGCATGTAAGGGCACTTAAATTCTTTCTTTGCCTCAAAATTTCAAGAGTCGGTCGGTTGAGCGGGCGTCGTGCACGGCGGTCGTTCGTTTACGTCATTTTTGTGTGTGCTGCGTGCCTTACGTTGCATGATCTTGGCATCCAAGCTGGCATCGGTGACCGATTGGGGTTGTCGATGCACGGCGTGGGTGCTCAGACGGTGCAGTTCGTGACGGCGCGTGGGTAGCCAAGCCCACGCCCGTCGTGCGGCCTAAGGCCAACTGCCTAGCCATGAGGGGCACCGTCGTGCATTTTCCTTGCCGTCGGTGTGGCCGTCGTGCCCAAGCCTTGGCCAACGCAGGGCAACGGCCGTCGTGCGGCCTAAGGCCCACCGCCTAGCCGTGAGGGGCACCGTCGTGCGTTTTTCCAGCATGGCTACAGAGGTTTACCCGTGGCCTTGGGAACAAAACCCCACGGCAGTCGTGCGTTTTTCTTGCCGTCGGTGCGGCCGTCGTGCCCATGCCTTAGCCAATGCAAGGCAACGGCCGTCGTGCGGCCTAAGGTCCACCGCCTAGCCATGAGTGGCACCGTCGTGCGTTTTCCTTGCCATCGGTGTGGCGTCGTGCCCATGCCTTAGCCAATGCCCGTCGTGTGTTTGTCTTGCCATCGGTGTGGCATCGTGGCCATGCCTTTGCCAACACAAGGCAACGGCCGTCATGCGGCCCAAGGCCAACCGCCTAGCCACGAGGGGCACCGTCGTGCATTTTTCTTGCCGTGGGTGTGGCGTCGTGCCCATGCCTTAGCCAACGCAAGGCAACGGCCGTCGTGTGGCCTAAGGTCAACCGCCTAGCCATGAGGGGCACCGTCGTGCGTTTTTCTTGCCGTCGGTGAGCCATCGTGCCGATGCCTTAACCAACGCAAGCCAACGGCCATCGTGCGGCCTAAGGCCAACCGCCTAGCCATGAGGGGCACCGTAGTGCATTTTCCTTGCCGTCGGTGTGGCCGTCGTGCCCACGCCTTGTCCAACGCAGGGCAACGGCCGTCGTGCGGCCTATTGCCCACCTCCTAGCCGTGAGGGGCACCGTCGTGCATTTTCCCAGCATGGCTACAGAGGTTTACCCGTGGCCTTGGGAGCAAAACCCCACGGCAGTTGTGCTTTTTTCTTGCCGTCGGTGAGGCCGTCGTGCCCATGCCTTAGCCAATGCAAGGCAACGGCCGTCGTCCGTCCTAAGGCCCACCGCCAAGCCGTGAGGGGCACCGTCGTGCATTTTTCTTGTCGTCGGTGTGGCCGTCGTGCCCACGCCTTAGCCAACGCCGGGCAACGGCCGTCATGCGGCCTAAGGCCGCCATGAGGGGCACCGTCGTGCGTTTTTCCAGCATGGCTACAGAGGTTTACCCGTTGCCTTGGGAACAAAACCCCACGGCAGTCGTGCGTTTTCCTTGCCATCGGTGAGGCCGTCGTGCCCATGCTTAAGCCAATGCAAGGCAACGGCCGTCGTGCGGCCTAAGGTCTACCGCCTAGCCATGAGGGGCACCGTCGTGTGTTTAACTTGCCGTCGGTGTGGCATCGTGCCCATGCCTTAGCCAACACAAGGCAACGGCCGTCGTGCGGCCCAAGGCCCACCGCCTAGCCACGAGGGGCACCGTCGTGTGTTTTTCTTGCCATCGGTGTGGAATCGTGGCCATGCCTTAGCCAACGCAAGGCAACGGCCGTCATGCGGCCTATGGCCGACCGCCTGGCCATGAGGGGCACCGTCGTGCGTTTTTCTTGCCGTCGGTGTGGCCGCCGTGCCCATGCCTTAGCCAACGCAGGGCAACGGCCGTCGTGCGGCCTAAGGCCCACCGCCTAGCCATGAGGGGCACCGTCGTGCGTTTTATTTGCCGTCGGTGTGGCATCGTGCCCATGCCTTAGCCAACGCTAGGCAACGGCCGTCGTGCGGCCTAAGGCCAAACGCCTAGCATCGTGCCCGTGCTTTAGCCAACGCAGGGCAATGGCCATCGTGCGGCCTAAGGGCAACCGCCTAGCCATGAGGGGCACCGTCGGCCGTTCTTCTTGCCGTCGGTGTGGCCATCGTGCCTATGCCTTAGCCAACGCAGGGCAACGGCCGTCGTGCGGCCTAAGGCCCACCGCTTAGCCATGAGGGGCACCGTCGTGCGTTTATCTTGCCGTCGGTGTGGCATTGTGCCCTTGCCTTAGCCAACGCAAGGCAACGGCCGTCGTGTGGCCTAAGGCCTACCGCCTAGCCATGAGGGGCACCGTCGGGCGTTTTTCTTGCCGTCGGTGTGGCATCATGCCCTTGCCTTAGCCAACGCAAGGCAATGGCCGTCGTGTGGCCTAAGGCCTACCACCTAGCCATGAGGGGCACTGTCGTGCGTTTTTCTTGCCGTTGCCTTAGCCAACGCAAGGCAACGGTCGTCGTGTGGCCTAAGGCGCACCGCTTAGCCATGAGGGGC
>NC_092320.1:160000-165000 GCF_036785885.1 Coffea arabica | reverse complement strand
ACGGCCGTCGTGCGGCCTAAGGCCCACCGCCTAGCCACGAGGGGCACCGTCGTGTGTTTGTCTTGCCATCGGTGTGGCATCGTGGCCATGCCTTTGCCAACACAAGGCAACGGCCGTCATGCGGCCCAAGGCCAACCGCCTAGCCACGAGGGGCACCGTCGTGCATTTTTCTTGCCGTGGGTGTGGCGTCGTGCCCATGCCTTAGCCAACGCAAGGCAACGGCCGTCGTGTGGCCTAAGGTCAACCGCCTAGCCATGAGGGGCACCGTCGTGCGTTTTTCTTGCCGTCGGTGAGCCATCGTGCCGATGCCTTAACCAACGCAAGCCAACGGCCATCGTGCGGCCTAAGGCCAACCGCCTAGCCATGAGGGGCACCGTAGTGCATTTTCCTTGCCGTCGGTGTGGCCGTCGTGCCCACGCCTTGTCCAACGCAGGGCAACGGCCGTCGTGCGGCCTATTGCCCACCTCCTAGCCGTGAGGGGCACCGTCGTGCATTTTCCCAGCATGGCTACAGAGGTTTACCCGTGGCCTTGGGAGCAAAACCCCACGGCAGTTGTGCTTTTTTCTTGCCGTCGGTGAGGCCGTCGTGCCCATGCCTTAGCCAATGCAAGGCAACGGCCGTCGTCCGTCCTAAGGCCCACCGCCAAGCCGTGAGGGGCACCGTCGTGCATTTTTCTTGTCGTCGGTGTGGCCGTCGTGCCCACGCCTTAGCCAACGCCGGGCAACGGCCGTCATGCGGCCTAAGGCCGCCATGAGGGGCACCGTCGTGCGTTTTTCCAGCATGGCTACAGAGGTTTACCCGTTGCCTTGGGAACAAAACCCCACGGCAGTCGTGCGTTTTCCTTGCCATCGGTGAGGCCGTCGTGCCCATGC
The DNA here is from genome assembly GCF_036785885.1 of Coffea arabica. Classification (NCBI taxonomy): domain Eukaryota; kingdom Viridiplantae; phylum Streptophyta; class Magnoliopsida; order Gentianales; family Rubiaceae; genus Coffea; species Coffea arabica. The sequence continues at coordinate 164,128 of NC_092320.1, read as the reverse complement.
TTAAGCCAATGCAAGGCAACGGCCGTCGTGCGGCCTAAGGTCTACCGCCTAGCCATGAGGGGCACCGTCGTGTGTTTAACTTGCCGTCGGTGTGGCATCGTGCCCATGCCTTAGCCAACACAAGGCAACGGCCGTCGTGCGGCCCAAGGCCCACCGCCTAGCCACGAGGGGCACCGTCGTGTGTTTTTCTTGCCATCGGTGTGGAATCGTGGCCATGCCTTAGCCAACGCAAGGCAACGGCCGTCATGCGGCCTATGGCCGACCGCCTGGCCATGAGGGGCACCGTCGTGCGTTTTTCTTGCCGTCGGTGTGGCCGCCGTGCCCATGCCTTAGCCAACGCAGGGCAACGGCCGTCGTGCGGCCTAAGGCCCACCGCCTAGCCATGAGGGGCACCGTCGTGCGTTTTATTTGCCGTCGGTGTGGCATCGTGCCCATGCCTTAGCCAACGCTAGGCAACGGCCGTCGTGCGGCCTAAGGCCAAACGCCTAGCATCGTGCCCGTGCTTTAGCCAACGCAGGGCAATGGCCATCGTGCGGCCTAAGGGCAACCGCCTAGCCATGAGGGGCACCGTCGGCCGTTCTTCTTGCCGTCGGTGTGGCCATCGTGCCTATGCCTTAGCCAACGCAGGGCAACGGCCGTCGTGCGGCCTAAGGCCCACCGCTTAGCCATGAGGGGCACCGTCGTGCGTTTATCTTGCCGTCGGTGTGGCATTGTGCCCTTGCCTTAGCCAACGCAAGGCAACGGCCGTCGTGTGGCCTAAGGCCTACCGCCTAGCCATGAGGGGCACCGTCGGGCGTTTTTCTTGCCGTCGGTGTGGCATCATGCCCTTGCCTTAGCCAACGCAAGGCAATGGCCGTCGTGTGGCCTAAGGCCTACCACCTAGCCATGAGGGGCACTGTCGTGCGTTTTTCTTGCCGTTGCCTTAGCCAACGCAAGGCAACGGTCGTCGTGTGGCCTAAGGCGCACCGCTTAGCCATGAGGGGCACCGTCGTGCATTTTTCTTGCTGTGGATGTGGCGTCGTGCCCATGCCTTAGCCAACGCAAGCCAACGGCCGTCGTGCGGCCTAAGGCCTATCGCCTTGCCATGATGGGCACCGTCGTGCGTTTTTCACGTCGTCGGTGTAGTGTCGTGCCAATGCTCCGTCATGCGGCCTAAGGCTCACCGCCTAGCCTTGTTTTCGCTTATTTTTATCTTTTTAAGCATACATGTTGAGTCTCGTTAATGTCCACCGCCGTATGTCTTTGAAATTCATAAATTGCTTTTTTTTTTAATTAAACTATATTTTTATTATTTTTTATTATTTTTTTGTTTTTATTTTTGTTCAATTCAATCTTGGAAATTTTTTATTTTTTTTATTTTTTTTGTTTTTATTTTTGTTCAATTCAATCTTGGAAAATTTTTATTATTTTTTATTGTTTTTATTGTTTTTATTTTTGTTCAATTCAATCTTGGAAATTTGTTTTATATTTGTTTCAAGCACCCATGTGTAGGTGTGTTAAATACACACTAAATTGCCATCTATTGGTGGCTATATTTGTGAGACGAAAAGGGTGTGGGTCTACTAACGGTTTGAGTTTTTTAGTTTCAAGACTATCAGGGAGAGTTGAGATGCTTGACCTGTCAAGGCCATAGGAAGGCCGTCGGTACTAGAAACACGTTAGACATCATCGTTGGGCATGTAAGGGCACTTAAATTCTTTCTTTGCCTCAAAATTTCAAGAGTCGGTCGGTTGAGCGGGCGTCGTGCACGGCGGTCGTTCGTTTACGTCATTTTTGTGTGTGCTGCGTGCCTTACGTTGCATGATCTTGGCATCCAAGCTGGCATCGGTGACCGATTGGGGTTGTCGATGCACGGCGTGGGTGCTCAGACGGTGCAGTTCGTGACGGCGCGTGGGTAGCGGTGGGCATGTTTGGGCTGGTCGGATCCCCGCTGGTGCGGTGACGTCTTCCTTCACATTCCCCTTCAATCGTTGGCGCAAGAGCAGCATCGTTAGCCTTGGCCGCCCACGGGTTTCCTGTGTTGCATACCTATTAGAAGGAATTCGGATGCCACAACATTCAACGTTCTCCCAACGCCGTCCCGCCCGGTCCCCCGACGCCGCCGCAGCCCGACCGGGCGGGACGGCGTTGGGAGAACGTTGAATGTTGTGGCATCCGAATTCCTTCTAATAGGTATGCAACACAGGAAACCCGTGGGCGGCCAAGGCTAACGATGCTGCTCTTGCGCCAACGATTGAAGGGGAATGTGAAGGAAGACGTCACCGCACCAGCGGGGATCCGACCAGCCCAAACATGCCCACCGCTACCCACGCGCCGTCACGAACTGCACCGTCTGAGCACCCACGCCGTGCATCGACAACCCCAATCGGTCACCGATGCCAGCTTGGATGCCAAGATCATGCAACGTAAGGCACGCAGCACACACAAAAATGACGTAAACGAACGACCGCCGTGCACGACGCCCGCTCAACCGACCGACTCTTGAAATTTTGAGGCAAAGAAAGAATTTAAGTGCCCTTACATGCCCAACGATGATGTCTAACGTGTTTCTAGTACCGACGGCCTTCCTATGGCCTTGACAGGTCAAGCATCTCAACTCTCCCTGATAGTCTTGAAACTAAAAAACTCAAACCGTTAGTAGACCCACACCCTTTTCGTCTCACAAATATAGCCACCAATAGATGGCAATTTAGTGTGTATTTAACACACCTACACATGGGTGCTTGAAACAAATATAAAACAAATTTCCAAGATTGAATTGAACAAAAATAAAAACAATAAAAACAATAAAAAATAATAAAAATTTTCCAAGATTGAATTGAACAAAAATAAAAACAAATAAAATAAAAAAAAATAAAAAATTTCCAAGATTGAATTGAACAAAAATAAAAACAAAAAAATAATAAAAAATACAAAAATATAGTTTAATTAAAAAAAAAAGCAATTTATGAATTTCAAAGACATACGGCGGTGGACATTAACGAGACTCAACATGTATGCTTAAAAAGATAAAAATAAGCGAAAACAAGGCTAGGCGGTGAGCCTTAGGCCGCATGACGGAGCATTGGCACGACACTACACCGACGACGTGAAAAACGCACGACGGTGCCCATCATGGCAAGGCGATAGGCCTTAGGCCGCACGACGGCCGTTGGCTTGCGTTGGCTAAGGCATGGGCACGACGCCACATCCACAGCAAGAAAAATGCACGACGGTGCCCCTCATGGCTAAGCGGTGCGCCTTAGGCCACACGACGACCGTTGCCTTGCGTTGGCTAAGGCAACGGCAAGAAAAACGCACGACAGTGCCCCTCATGGCTAGGTGGTAGGCCTTAGGCCACACGACGGCCATTGCCTTGCGTTGGCTAAGGCAAGGGCATGATGCCACACCGACGGCAAGAAAAACGCCCGACGGTGCCCCTCATGGCTAGGCGGTAGGCCTTAGGCCACACGACGGCCGTTGCCTTGCGTTGGCTAAGGCAAGGGCACAATGCCACACCGACGGCAAGATAAACGCACGACGGTGCCCCTCATGGCTAAGCGGTGGGCCTTAGGCCGCACGACGGCCGTTGCCCTGCGTTGGCTAAGGCATAGGCACGATGGCCACACCGACGGCAAGAAGAACGGCCGACGGTGCCCCTCATGGCTAGGCGGTTGCCCTTAGGCCGCACGATGGCCATTGCCCTGCGTTGGCTAAAGCACGGGCACGATGCTAGGCGTTTGGCCTTAGGCCGCACGACGGCCGTTGCCTAGCGTTGGCTAAGGCATGGGCACGATGCCACACCGACGGCAAATAAAACGCACGACGGTGCCCCTCATGGCTAGGCGGTGGGCCTTAGGCCGCACGACGGCCGTTGCCCTGCGTTGGCTAAGGCATGGGCACGGCGGCCACACCGACGGCAAGAAAAACGCACGACGGTGCCCCTCATGGCCAGGCGGTCGGCCATAGGCCGCATGACGGCCGTTGCCTTGCGTTGGCTAAGGCATGGCCACGATTCCACACCGATGGCAAGAAAAACACACGACGGTGCCCCTCGTGGCTAGGCGGTGGGCCTTGGGCCGCACGACGGCCGTTGCCTTGTGTTGGCTAAGGCATGGGCACGATGCCACACCGACGGCAAGTTAAACA
>NC_092320.1:87500-90000 GCF_036785885.1 Coffea arabica | reverse complement strand
GAGGGGCACCGTCGTGTGTTTGTCTTGCCATCGGTGTGGCATCGTGGCCATGCCTTTGCCAACACAAGGCAACGGCCGTCATGCGGCCCAAGGCCAACCGCCTAGCCACGAGGGGCACCGTCGTGCATTTTTCTTGCCGTGGGTGTGGCGTCGTGCCCATGCCTTAGCCAACGCAAGGCAACGGCCGTCGTGTGGCCTAAGGTCAACCGCCTAGCCATGAGGGGCACCGTCGTGCGTTTTTCTTGCCGTCGGTGAGCCATCGTGCCGATGCCTTAACCAACGCAAGCCAACGGCCATCGTGCGGCCTAAGGCCAACCGCCTAGCCATGAGGGGCACCGTAGTGCATTTTCCTTGCCGTCGGTGTGGCCGTCGTGCCCACGCCTTGGCCAACGCAGGGCAACGGCCGTCGTGCGGCCTATTGCCCACCTCCTAGCCGTGAGGGGCACCGTCGTGCATTTTCCCAGCATGGCTACAGAGGTTTACCCGTGGCCTTGGGAGCAAAACCCCACGGCAGTTGTGCTTTTTTCTTGCCGTCGGTGAGGCCGTCGTGCCCATGCCTTAGCCAATGCAAGGCAACGGCCGTCGTCCGTCCTAAGGCCCACCGCCAAGCCGTGAGGGGCACCGTCGTGCATTTTTCTTGTCGTCGGTGTGGCCGTCGTGCCCACGCCTTAGCCAACGCCGGGCAACGGCCGTCATGCGGCCTAAGGCCGCCATGAGGGGCACCGTCGTGCGTTTTTCCAGCATGGCTACAGAGGTTTACCCGTTGCCTTGGGAACAAAACCCCACGGCAGTCGTGCGTTTTCCTTGCCATCGGTGAGGCCGTCGTGCCCATGCTTAAGCCAATGCAGGGCAACGGCCGTCGTGCGGCCTAAGGCCCACCGCCTAGCCATGAGGGGCACCGTCGTGCGTTTTATTTGCCGTCGGTGTGGCATCGTGCCCATGCCTTAGCCAACGCTAGGCAACGGCCGTCGTGCGGCCTAAGGCCAAACGCCTAGCATCGTGCCCGTGCTTTAGCCAACGCAGGGCAATGGCCATCGTGCGGCCTAAGGGCAACCGCCTAGCCACGAGGGGCACCGTCGTGTGTTTTTCTTGCCATCGGTGTGGAATCGTGCCCATGCCTTAGCCAACGCAAGGCAACGGCCGTCATGCGGCCTATGGCCGACCGCCTGGCCATGAGGGGCACCGTCGTGCGTTTTTCTTGCCGTCGGTGTGGCCGCCGTGCCCATGCCTTAGCCAACGCAGGGCAACGGCCGTCGTGCGGCCTAAGGCCCACCGCCTAGCCATGAGGGGCACCGTCGTGCGTTTTATTTGCCGTCGGTGTGGCATCGTGCCCATGCCTTAGCCAACGCTAGGCAACGGCCGTCGTGCGGCCTAAGGCCAAACGCCTAGCATCGTGCCCGTGCTTTAGCCAACGCAGGGCAATGGCCATCGTGCGGCCTAAGGGCAACCGCCTAGCCATGAGGGGCACCGTCGGCCGTTCTTCTTGCCGTCGGTGTGGCCATCGTGCCTATGCCTTAGCCAACGCAGGGCAACGGCCGTCGTGCGGCCTAAGGCCCACCGCTTAGCCATGAGGGGCACCGTCGTGCGTTTATCTTGCCGTCGGTGTGGCATTGTGCCCTTGCCTTAGCCAACGCAAGGCAACGGCCGTCGTGTGGCCTAAGGCCTACCGCCTAGCCATGAGGGGCACCGTCGGGCGTTTTTCTTGCCGTCGGTGTGGCATCATGCCCTTGCCTTAGCCAACGCAAGGCAATGGCCGTCGTGTGGCCTAAGGCCTACCACCTAGCCATGAGGGGCACTGTCGTGCGTTTTTCTTGCCGTTGCCTTAGCCAACGCAAGGCAACGGTCGTCGTGTGGCCTAAGGCGCACCGCTTAGCCATGAGGGGCACCGTCGTGCATTTTTCTTGCTGTGGATGTGGCGTCGTGCCCATGCCTTAGCCAACGCAAGCCAACGGCCGTCGTGCGGCCTAAGGCCTATCGCCTTGCCATGATGGGCACCGTCGTGCGTTTTTCACGTCGTCGGTGTAGTGTCGTGCCAATGCTCCGTCATGCGGCCTAAGGCTCACCGCCTAGCCTTGTTTTCGCTTATTTTTATCTTTTTAAGCATACATGTTGAGTCTCGTTAATGTCCACCGCCGTATGTCTTTGAAATTCATAAATTGCTTTTTTTTTTAATTAAACTATATTTTTGTATTTTTTATTATTTTTTATTATTTTTTTGTTTTTATTTTTGTTCAATTCAATCTTGGAAATTTTTTATTTTTTTTTATTTTTTTTGTTTTTATTTTTGTTCAATTCAATCTTGGAAAATTTTTATTATTTTTTATTGTTTTTATTGTTTTTATTTTTGTTCAATTCAATCTTGGAAATTTGTTTTATATTTGTTTCAAGCACCCATGTGTAGGTGTGTTAAATACACACTAAATTGCCATCTATTGGTGGCTATATTTGTGAGACGAAAAGGGTGTGGGTCTACTAACGGTTTGAGTTTTTTAGTTTCAAG